>NC_061119.1:45387148-45553786 GCF_002878395.1 Capsicum annuum
CAAAAGTTTGGCGCAACGAGATTAAACAGGTTCAAAGCGGTTTCAAAATCAAGTTGTAATTACTTTGGCGATAATGACGATTCTGTCTAACGACATGTGGAGACAATTGTCAATCATATTTCAATAATCCCGCTGTCACATATTTGAAAATAAAGCTCACTTTTAACCTTGCAAAAGGGCTCCAATATTTTTAACTTGAAAAGAGCTGATATATTTTAACCTAAAGAGACTCAATTTTTAAAGTATGTCAAGCAACAGTGATATGTGAAGAATATGTGAAGAACGAAGATTATACACAAGAAGATAGAGGATCAATAATATTTTGCAGAAAATCAAGCGTTCAATTTTTAAAGCATGCGAAACAACAGTGATATAAGAAGAATTGGTGAAGAATGAAGATTATACACAAGAAAAAGGAGGATCAATAATATTTTACAGAAAATTAAGCAAAAAATGGGAGATTTGTTTGGGTTTTTGCCCTGATTTTCTTACAAAAATTAAGTTTTATTTTTCTTGTAAGAAAAATAAAAGTAACCATAAATACTTTTACTTATTCTTAAAAGAAAAATATAATTCTTTTTCCATATTTGGTTAACTTCTTTATTAGAGGAAATGTTTTGGACATCTATAAATAGAAAAGACCCTTTCTTATATCGTAACACAATAGCATCCACAATGTAGTCATCAAAAGTCTTGTTTAAGGGGAAATTTCTCCAACATGTTTTATGCTTTTTTCAATAAATTTTAAATTTTTTCAAAATTATTTTTAATATGTAGGTCGTTTGACCAAACTATATTAATAATATATTTTTAATATTTATTTTTCGTTGTCATCTGAATTATCACCATATTAGTTTGCAAACTATTAGGTTCCGCATCTCTCGATTTCGAACCCAACACAACCTTCGTCTTTTCATTTGTTGGAACCGAGTATAATGTGAGTTATTTGTTTCTGAACTTTTGTGAGGAAAAAATATATTGATCTTTTTGTTCATATTGATCAAGGATTGATCTTTTGCAATCTTCTAGTTTAGATTGATAAAAAAAAGATTGATCTTTTAGTTTAGATTGATCAAAAAATAGTATAGATCTTTTTTGAGGGAAAAAAATATTTGTTTCTATTGTTATTTGATTTGGTTTGAATCTGTTCTTACCCCTTTTGTTCCTTTTTTTTTAATTTCAATATAATCACTTCAAATTAGTCTAACTATGATGAACTTTCTGAATAGTAAAAGCTCAAAGGGTTCGAGGATGATCTTAAATAGAACAAAATAGATTCAAAGGATTCATATAGCCAATTCAAGGGGAATCTTAGTAGCTTAGTTGGTTAGTTACCTGAACTTCCACCTTGTTGGTGAGGGTTCAATTCCCCACATTGTAATTCCCTCCCCCATTCCCCTTCCCCTACCCCCAATTAAAAAAAAGTGTTAAAAATAAATAAATATAGCCAGTCCAAGAAATTGGGACTAAGGCAAAGTTGATTGTTCATTGATCATTTAGTTGATTACTAGGTACTGTTGATGCCCCTTTCCTTCTTGAAGGAGCCTAGCTTGTAACTAGATATAGCTCTAGGGCTCGAGAGTTTGAATTGCTTGTCAGTTTATCAAACATTACCTATTTAAGGGAACATTTGCAACACTCGAGCTAAATATTCCTTTATATTTCTCAGGTAAATGTGATTTCTAGTACACCTTTTAATGGTGTTTTAACCTATTGCCAATTTTATTTTCTGGTACTTGGCTTAATGTGATACAAGATCCTCCCAGTATACAACAAATGCATCTTTTTTGGGCGGGCATGAGGTTGACTTTGAATGTGTATATGTGCTCTGCGGGGTGGGGAAAGCTTGGGGTGCATGAACATTTTAATGATAGAAGTCAGTCTCACTTCTGAAATTGTCACGACCCAAACCGTCACCCTAGTCGTGACAGTCATCCCAAACCAATGAAGGTCCGAGATGACCCCTTACCGTTATATCATTAGCATAGTAGTAATTGAAGATGCGAAAACAAGTCCATGTAAGAAGAAATTCAACATTTTTAATAAAGTAATATCCATGTCTTACAAACAAAATCCAAAACAACCCACACCTTCTACAAAGCCTCTAACTTTATGGCTCCAACTATACCATAAAACCAAGAAATACCAGTATAGAAACATATGTGAAAAGTGCAAATGCCTTTTGGATGATGGAGGGATCACCACATATCACTAGTTGTCAAAGAGAGAATATGAAAGCTCTAATACTTCACAAAACCATGAAAAATGCCTACGAACCTACATCATGAAATGATGTAACATCCGGGAACGGTCAGTACGACAAGTATTAGCATCCAACCCAGGGAAAGAATAAACCATTCTTTTACCAAAATCAATCATAAACACATATTCATCATCCATAATAATAGTAAAGTAAGGGACAAGGGACAAGGAACGTAAAGACATGATCATTTAAAATTTAGTCCTAAACTATGTAGCTTTTCATTGACCTCTAGTAACCCACGGGCTATATGGGTCCGGTACCCTCAACCAGCTGGGCCCCAATCCATATTAGCCGCATGGACTGGGGTTTAGGCTAAAGTCACCAATAGATGATAGCCTCCCTAAAATAACTGTATACTACTGCGTGAAGCAAGCATACAACGGTCATCCTTCATTCAGGAAAAAACCTCCCAACGTCGGCAAACTTGGTTTCGATTGTTTGTCACAAGGACTACACCTTCTCGGTAAAGCTACACAATTTCATTAATGCCCAATTAAAACATTTTGTAAATCTTTAATCATGGAGTCTTTCGTTAAGACATTTCCACATTGGTATCATCATACCAAGACTTGCAAGCCATTCATATTATTCCATGCCATACCCAATAAAATATTTAGACTTAAAATTTCAATTTAAAATTTATTACCGTGGCCCCCAAGGGCATTTAAAAAATCATTAAACCTTGTTCTCATTTTTATATCACACATCCTTTAACCTATGAAATAAACATCATGAAATTCTTACTTGAAAACTAAACTTCAAAAGGGGTTGAGGCTCATATCTTTATCATGCAAAAACCCATAACCGTTATGAAATAAAAATGATAAACTTACCCTTTTCGTAAGTCACACTTCAGTTTACAAACCATCAATTACAGATAAAAAATCATTAAGACAAGTGGAAAACAATATAATTATGTGACAACCAAATCCCTCAACCCCATCTTTTAAACAACCATTAAAATATATGATTAATAAGTAATAATGCAAAATAATGACAATTAAAGTAAATGAGTGTTCAGTATGCCTTTTTGATGGAAGAAATTTGGAAAAAGCTTGAATCATTAAAATTGAAGCTTTGAACTCTATCTTGAAATTTATATGAAGATTTACTTGAGTTAGATTCGTTTCCCATAACCTTGACGATGAAATTGGTGAGAAAACATTGAGAAGAAATTATAGTCTTTGACCCTTCATGAAAATTTAGATTGGGAGCTTAGGGTTTTTGGGAGAGAAGATGAATTAGGAATTTGGGAAAATGAGAAATCTAAGAGTGATGTATCAGAGGATGAGGAGGATGCGGAAAGAGAGTCGAGTGATAGCCCAGTATAGATACCACTTCCTCCACCACCAGCTGCATCACTATCAATAGAGCCTGCCTCAGTGTCTATCATTAATCGGTGGGGGTACCCTGGGATGCATGAGTTATATAAGAGAGATAGTGACATCACCCCTGACACTTAGTGATAAAAAAGAAGGGTTCTATTTAGAGCCCAAGCTAAGAACTATAGGCATGTCTGAGATGCCTGAATTTGAGGCTCAATTTGGGTAATACCATTTTGAGTGGATGACCAGAGCTTCAGAATAGTATAGACTATTGTTGGTTTGAGAGTTTTATGTTGCTTATCAGATAGAGCTGAAGTAGTCATATCTACTGGGGCGATAGTTGATGGGTGGTGACCCATTGCTGAGTTTGATGATTAGAGGTGTTCTGGTTGACATCTCTACACAAACCATATTTAGATTCTTTTAGGGGCCAGATTTGCAACTGCCAACAAATACCACTGAGATTGACTACTACATGGATGGGATGTAGAAAGTGAATACAAAGAGATTTGGTTTAGAGGATAAATTGACTCATTTTTGGTGGATGGCCAAAATTATTGGTACGGAGCAGGAAGAGGCTCCTTGGGTGGCTGGTGGTGTTGGCTCTTCGTCATTGATTAGGAAGGGCAGTTTGAATTTTTTGGCAAAGGTTTGATGAATGCTTGTTCTTCATAGATTGATTCCCATAATTGGGGATGGTTTACTGAGTCTGGACCAAGCCTCCTTGATTTTAGGCATCATAAAAGGCTATGAGATTGATGTAGCCAAGTTTATAGTGAGAGAGATCCACGATCAGGTGGTGAGCAGAGAAACAACCCTGGTATTCCCATGCTTACTAATATAGATATACTTAGATGAGGGAGTGACAAAGATCCCTAGAGTTGATTAGTTCCTCCAGGTATGAAGAACTATAGATTTGGGTTTAATAAGATGCTGTTAATCCCATCTCTAAGGCAATAAGAATAAGGGCCACTTTACTTTGGGTGGTATTTTAGGCCATAAGGCATGGTATTGATACTTTAGGGTTCAACGATATTAGGCACACCCCTGCTGAGACTGCCTACTTCGAGCCTCAGTCCTTGATAGATACTATGGGTCCTTTTCAAACCTCGACTCTACCTCCTATGACAAGACCATTTACTTCCAATTCATCTTCCCGCTGGCTATGCTTTAGTCCCACAGACATTCTTGATGAAGGTTCTTAAAAGATTGAGCACCATGGAGAAAAAAGTAAAGAATATCAAGGAAGGAATTCAACCATGGAATCAAGAGAGAGATCCAAAGTGAGATGAGTGGCATGTCGACCTGATTTGATGGGTTTGAATGATAGATCTGCTAGAAGTTAGAGAAATTTTAGTCTCCAGATCTGGCGGGTGTACATGAGAAGTTGGCCGTGCTCTGAGATGCTATAGAAGATATGCATGCCATACCCTTTCCTACAATGCCCATTATTGAGGAGATTCCCGAGGAGGAGGTGCTGGATATTTAGGGCATAAGAAAGGAAAAAACTGCTGGGGAAGCCGGTGGTCCAAGACCAAAAAAAAAGAAAGAGGTGTAAGAGAAGTAATATTGAGATGGCCAAGGTGGCTAGTGTTGATTCTGTGTGGGACTACTAAGCAAGGGTCTTTGAGATGTTGATAAAAGCTGATAGCTCTCGAGTTATTGCGAGATGGCTGCAGATTTGACTGACTTAAGTAGGAGCACTGCTCTAACCCCAAAGGAACCATTAAGAGCACCGACCACCATCAGTGCCACTATTGATTTGAGCATCCCAACCACTATCGAGACTACTGCTGAGGAGAGCAAGGCCTATTCTGAGGCTCGCCATGCTAAGACATCATGAGATAGGGCCTAATGCTACCAGGTATGTTTTTCTTCCTTTTACTTTAAATTGTAGTCACGCCCTGTCCACAGTGCATAGTTTTTTTGTTGGGCATGAATGTGTATCACAACTGTTGTGAGTTTTGGTTGCTGTGCTTTTTTTCCCATTGACCGTAGTTTGATTGAAGAATCGACATGTCTAGGAAAATTATGTTGTGATATGTTTTGTTTCATGTTGTTTTATGTGTTTTTATGTTTAACTAGGAGAAAATGAGTACCTAAGGCAGTTGATGTTTTTTGTTTTGAATAACTGTTTTTTCGAAAAATGATACCTCTTTGAAAAATTAGTTTTAAAACTATGTGATGCCCATGTATGTATGACCATTATGGATCTCGTTATAGGCATTAGGATCAGGGATAAAATATTCAAAGATAACATTTGCATGAAATGGATAGGTAGTATATGATGATGCAACCCTTTTCCATATGCGTGTGAGATGCTACTTAGTTCCCTTTATGTGCTGAATCTAGAGCTTTCCCGATTAGTCTTGCCTAGGTGGTAGGATAGTCAATTAGGAAATAATCATAGGCCGCTCTTGAAATTAGTCCACTGTAATCCTAAAATGACCTCCCAAATATGAATAAGTATCCCTTGATCCTGATATTATGCCTCATAAGCTATTTTTCTTATTTCACCTATTACCTTCCCATTTATATTACAATGAATCTATTTTGGCCTTGGTCATCTTTGGACATTGTGTAACTTAACTCAGGTAAATTGCCTAAGTTGAGGGTGGCTATCATAGGGGTGCATGATCTTAAGTGGTATGAAGTAGGGTAAACGAGAGAAAAGAAAGTAGGGCTAGGTGTGGTAGAAAAGCAAAAAGAAAAGAAAGATTGAAAAAAAGAAAAAGAAGAATAAAAAAAAACACATACCCAACCAGAATGATTTATAAAATAATAAAAAGGAAGAAATAAGGGTGGAATAAAAGAAAATTGGTTAATAATAATAAAAAGGGAGAAATACGGGTGGAATAAAAGAAAATTGGTTAATAAATGGAACCCCCTAATGTAAGTGTAGTGCCAAGGAGGCTTAGTCACTAAATTTCCATATGTACCATTCTAGCCCCAAAGCCTACATTACAAGCTGAGTAAAGTTCTATAGTGATTCAAACCCAACTGTTTGGAAACTAAGGTAAAGAAATAAGGGCAATCCTATGGTATTGTGTGCATATTTTTGGAACATCTTCGTGAGTGTGAGTGTCTCATAGTTGTCCCTGCATTACCATGCATGATTCTATTAAGTGATTGGGACTTTTTTATTGTAAGGGTACATCTGTTGTGTTGCTAGCTACTTACTTATTTTGGTAGTGTAACTTGTATATATGTTTGATTGTTTGTTACTAATGTAATTCCATATCTTGATTCCTTTGTATCATATTATTGTGCTGCTGTAATACACATAGTTGGTTTTGAAAAGGTTAATATTAGAGGGGGTAACATTTTGGTGCTTAAATTGGAATTGACTTCCATAGTTATCTTAGGGATTTCTAAGTTAAGCATCATTGTGTTGTTTTGTTTTATTTGTGTTGTCTAAGGACATCCAAAATTTCTAAGTCGAGGGTGTTGATGTACCATGGTTACATAGCACTTTTGATGTTTAAAATGGTGAAAACATGCATATACTTAGGCCTTTTTGTTAGATATGATGTGCATTTTATGTGTGTTGTAGGTTAATTAGGTTGGAAGTAGAGTGGAACAAAATTAGATGAAAATGCACTAAAAGAGTCAAAGTGCTGACTATACTATGAGTTGTTTAGACACTTAACGACTCGTAACCCAAGTTGTGATGAGTCCAGTGAGGGTTGCTGATTGGAGATTGAAATTAAGGCTAACCATGAATCGTTAGGAGTTATAACAAGTCATGGTGTGAGTTGTTCTGATCAAAGAATCTAAAGTCCTTAAGGTTGGCAATTTGAGGTCCCAGTGGAAACATATGAAGACTACGAGTCATTAGGAGTGACAACGACTTGTATTAAGGAGTCGTGTTGAGTAGGGAGAAAAAGTAATTAAAGTTGAAAATTCATTGGAGTGACAACTATTTGCAGGAAATGATGTGTTAGGTCTGACAACAAGCCATTACCATTGAGTTTAGAAGAGGGCAATGGTAGTAGCTAATAAGTCACCGTCAGTCCAGACGACTCGTTACCAGAGGCGTGACTACTTCCGACTTAGTTTTCCTATTTAGTTTTGGTTAGGTTTTCTTTGTTATTTGAGAAACTATAAATACCCTTGAGATACTCTTGTATTAAGTTACATACTTTATACTCTTAAAAATATATTTGGATTTCAAGATTAACTTTTGATCTTGGAATTCTCTTGTTCTTGATTTTTGGTTTTGTAATTAATTCGAGACTTTGAGTTTTATTCTCCATTGTTGTGAGACTAATTTAATGATTTCTTTATTAAAATCTATGGATTGTTTTGCAACTATGAGCGGGTAATTCTCTTAACTAGAGTTGTGGGAACCCTGGGATAATAACAAAGTAGGAGAATAGTGAAATTCAGCTAGATCATCGTTTACATGTGTATTGTGATCTTCTTCAGTTTATCTGTCATCTTAGTGGTGGCCAACTCTAAGAACTTGCTTGTATTCGATATTGTCTTCACAAGAGAGATTGATATTGGGAAAAAGGGATTACGATAGTGATTTAAGGTTGTGAACCCTCGTCCAGTACCTTAGATCTACAAGGTGATAGTTAAACTAGGATAAAAAATAAGGGTTAATACGACGACACTTTGATACTTACAAGGCAAAGGATGAGATTTACCTAAGAGTCCACAAGATAGTTGGTTATACCTATCTTTTTTGATCTAGCATGTGTGGCAGTGAGATAGTTGGATTGAGATGAGAAACTTATAGAATTAGAAAGATAGGGGGAACACAGCCCTAGTGTTCGTTTTAAAGTGTTTACAACCAAAATATTCACAAGTTGTTACTTTTTACTGATTACCCCAAACCCCCATTTACTTTTCCACACTTTTGGATACTTTAACAAGTTTGAGATATGAGTTCGACCTATTACCTACAGGATCGACCCTAACCTAGTTGGTTTATAATTTGGCAGCGACTGCATTGTATATTTTTTGAGGTATAATTTTGTAGACATCAACCTCAATCATGCTTCATACAGTGGTTTTGACTACAATTTCCTAAAATTATAAATCTCATCCTTCAACTACAACATCCTAGAAGGTGAGAAGAATCAATCTAAGAACTATTTTTGCAAGTCATTCCAATTAGTAATGGACCTTTGAAGTAGTTCCCCTATCCAGAATGTTATTTCACCAGTTAGAGAGAATGGGAAAAACCCGATTCTAAAAGTTTCCTGACTCACCCCAGGTAAATTATGTGAAGTGCAAATCCCCACAAAATTCATGATGTGCATATTTGCATCATCAATTCGCAAACCAACAAACACACCTTTGAGATTGAGTAGCTGAATCATAGGACTTGTAATATCAAACTTCACCCTTTGGGGCAGTTCAGGAGGAATGATGGCTCCTGTATCGATAGGCTTAATATACCCTAAGTCATCCTCTAGTTCATCATATGCATGCAAATACTAACAAGTTAGGGGAATTTGAACCCTATATCTTCTACCTCTATCAAGTTCTGCTCGATGCTTTTCTTCCTGATCTGTCTCTCTTTTTGAGCTACAAGATGGGTAGCCGCATTCCTTCTCGTATTCACTTCAGCTAGTAACAACACAGTGGTTTGTGTAGTTGTCTCTGGAGCACCAAGCAGAGGTAGATGATTTAACTCAAGTGGATTATCTTAAGGCAACTCATGATGATCTTCATGATCGTGTTCCAAAATCCTATGATTCCGTCATTGGGTTCTTTTAAGCTCTAGATCAAATGGGATCAAGGGAGTACGTTGACTCCTAGTACTGGGATAACACCGGAGAACACCCCTAAAAATAGAAAAGTAAAACCCAACAACCTCAACTACTTTAATTAGTCAATCAGTAATTAAATTCCCTAGAAACAACACTAAAATTTGATGTCTCCCAAGCTACACCACCAAATAAAGCACAACATGATCACTGTATAGTAACCCAACAAAGGATGGGGTCAAACCCACAAGGAGTAGGCTGAATATCTCTTGCAATTTTTCTGAAGGAGTCGAAAAATGTAGGAAAGTAAATGGGTGGATTTGGTGAGAACTGTATCAATTAGTAACAAGTCTTGGTCTCTTTGGTTGAAGTCAATCTGAGATGAATAGTAGGACTGTGTTCCCCCTGGATTCCTAACTTTGTAGAATTATCATGCTTAATCTAACTATCTCAATGTTCTGCATGCAGAATTTGACAAGATATGTATTACTAACTGTCTTGTAAATGCCTTTGGTGAATTTTACTCTTCACTTTATGAGTCTCAGAGTGTAGCTTTACTAACCCTTGTCTTTGATCCCAAATTAACTATCTTCTTTTAGGTGTCAAGTTAATTAGACAAGGGTTGGGATCTATGAATTTCTATTGTAATCTTCTTTTCCTAATCTCAGCCACTCTTGTAAAGGTGTTCTCAAATACATGCAAGTTCTTAACCTTTGCAATAGTTATGAAAGAAAACAAATAAAAAAAGATCATAATACATGTATAAATACTAATTCAGAAGGACCTTACACTTACTTCACTTCGTTATTCTACCAGAGTTCCCACAACCTTAGTTAGGTGGTTCAACCTCTCATATGTACAAGAATATCCATGGAATTCACAAAAGAAAGCATAAGATTATTCTTACAATAATTTAAGAAGAAAATCCAGATTCATAAATTAATAATCAACCAAATAATTAAGAACAAGGGATACAAAGATCAAAAGTCGAATCTTAGAATCAATATATATTTGTGAATATAAAGAGTGCATAGAATAATACAAGAACATCAAAAGGTTTTTTATAAATACATCAAAGCACTAAAAATCCAAACCAAAATGAATAAGGAAAACTAGGTTGGTGACCACTTACGGACCTACTTACGAGCCGTAAGTGGTACTTATGGGCCTCTAAATGGGTCATAAGTGTCAGAAAATCTTCATACTGCAGGAAGGACACCTACGAAGAAAAAGTAGTCCCTTCGTAGCTATCATACAACACTCAAAACTTTAGGTTCTCATATATTCCCCCTCTGATACTTACGTGTCCACTTATGGTAGTCGTAAGTGGCACTTATGGTCCATAAGTGGCCCCTCATTAATGTCTGAACAAACTTCATCTTTCAGCCTCTCAGAACATGCCTCCTCTTATACCTATGAGGCTACTTATGGTGGCCGTAAGTGGCACTTATGACCCATAAGCGGGCCTGTAAATAAGTCCTTCTGCACACTTGAACTATTTTTCTTCTTTTAAGCTCTAAAACCTGGTTTCATGCAAAATAAACACAGAAAAACACATCATATATGACAAAATGGACCTAAGTACTTTCAAATTTTCTAGTTTTAAGCATCAAAAGTTACATAAAACTATGACAAATCAGTTACCAACTTTTCAAATTCTGCTTCGAGTGCATCATCGATATCTACTACATCGCCCTAAACCTCATCAACTACAGGCATAGGGGGATAAACAGTCTCCTTCCCACTTCGAGTGGTGATGTCTAAAAACTGACATTCGTTCTTCATATTATGTATAGTATTTCTCGAAAGAGTGCCTGATTGACGTTGATTCAAAGTAGCCAACATTTGACTAAACTGCTGCTTAAGCTGCTTAATCGCGGTAGCATGCATTTCTATTTTCTAGCTCAGTCCCAAAATATCTACCTTAATCTCCTTAAGTCATATCTCTTGATTCTCTGGACCCTTAAGCAACTTAGTCAGCAATGCTTCCATCCTTGAATCAGTATCAAGGTTCCCTGGTGGAACGTATGTACCATTTTTCTCCTTATAGTCATCTTTTTTCCTTCATTCACCATCTCTTTCTCTGCTCCAATCCCTATATCTATCCCCATAATAGATCCAACCTTGATTCCCTTGCCTCGAATTCCAAGAGTCTGGATTGGACCCTTGGCCCATGGCTCGAAAACCTGCTATCTCTCGATCCAATTACTTGGCTTCCTCCTTAATATCAAAATCACTCTACCTAGGGGATTTACCATGTGCACCCACAACATTCATCTTTTCCAAATTTATCATTTCAAATTACTTGTTCATTAACCCAATCTACATCCTCAACTGTGCAACCTCTATAGCTGCCGTATCATCTATAATTCTCTACTAACTGGAAGTATCAATAGTATAGGTACTTACTCCTCTTTATGCCTCCCGAGTATGCCATTCTCGATTGGTATTAGAGACCCAATCTAAGATTTCTATAGCTAAATCCTAATGAAGGATCATAAAAGTCCCTTTAGTAATAGTATCAACAATAACTTTAGTATTGATATTCAAGGCCCTATGGATATCTCAAGTAAATTCCTCCCTGAAATTTTGTTATTTGGAACCAATATCAACTTCTTATTGAACCTCAACCATGTCTCGTAAAATTTTTTGGAATACAACTGCCTGAAATTATAATCTCATCCTTCAATTATAGAATTCTCGAAGCCGTGAAGAATCGGTCCCAGAACTATTTTCCTAACTCATTACAATTAGTGATGGACCCACAAGGTAGTTCCCTTAACTCTGAATTCACTTTGACTGTCTGAGAGAGTGGGAACAAGTTGATTCTCAGCACTTCCTAAATCACCCTAGGGAAATTATCATGACCTGAGCCAAGCCCCTGGATACAAAAGGCACCCCGAACCTAAGGCTTAAGAGACCTCTTAGCATACTATCATAAGCATAATTCACATGTAAAGAGGAAATAAAAATAAAACATAGGAAGTCTCATATTCATATTTATTATATCATCTCATACTAAAACAAAAATCCAAATCTATTGGTACAAAACCTAAACTGATGACTTATTCTATCTTAACTGGGACAAGGCCCCTAGTAGGACTAAGAAGTTGAAAGAAATTGAACATATAAGAAATTGCCTTCCAAACAAGGGAGGCTAATCGACTATGAACTCTGATAGAAATCTACTACTACACTGGACCACATGACCAAGCCTCAAAACCTACATTATGAGACAATGCAGTTGCCCGAGGACAGTCAGTACTTGGAATGTATTAGTATGTAGAAACAACCCAAAAATAACATATATTTCATATAACATAGACAAGAGCATTTGGAAAATAGTTAACATGATAGATATCAAACCACATGGGCATAAATAAAGTAACAATTGTAGTCAATATTATGCAAACGTAGACAAAACTCTTTGATTTAGTCTTGGGCTAGGTGGTACCCTAACATACATTATACCCATGGGCTATATGGGTCTGCTATTAACTCATCATCTAAGCCCCCAATCTGAGTTTGCAGCAAGGATCAGAGTCTTTACATGATTGTACACAAACCCCCATGATCTATGTTATGAGAGATCAGAGTCTTTACATGATTGTGCACAAACCACCATGATCTATATCATGAGAGGGAGGCCATGCGATGTGACCCTTATCATAATCCATCCCCTCCATGGTTTTGGGACCTCCATATGTACAAGGCAGTAGACTATCATAATGTACCTTATAATACAAGCCTGCCATGTGGTGCTCCTTTTGCATCGCACAGGTTCTTTCTATGCCTAGAAATGCCCCCAACCTAGTCATACCCATCCTAAAGGGGTTTACCTTCGATATAAGGGTATTATGGGATCATTTGATCCTCTAATCAAGCATAAAAAAGTTCAGAGTGTTACATTATCCCCCTGGGATCATTCATCCCCGAATGATGACTAGGAAAATACTAAGTACGATTAAAAGACTTACGTGAAATAGAATGGTAAGATGGGATTAATACCTTCTATAATGTCATCTGATCATTTGAAAAGTGATGGATACCTTGAACACATATCATCCTTTGATTCCCAAGCAGCTTCTTCTATCTTTTTATTTCTCTACAACACTTTAAACGAAGATATCTCCTTGCTTCCCAACATTTAAACTTACTGGTCGAATATTGCTATGGGTACCTCTTCATATGACAAAGAATCCTTTACACCAATTTCCTCAATCGGTAGAATGAAAGAATAGTCTTTAACACATTTCTTAAGCATAGACACATAAAAGATAGAATGAACAAAAGCCAAGTTTTTTGGAAAATCTAACTCATATGCAACACTAAAAATCCTTCTTATAATTAGATAAGGACCTATATAGTGAGGATTGAGCTTTCCTTTCTTCCCAAATCTCATGGCTCCCTTCATAGGGGATACTTTTAGAAGTATCCAGTTATCAACCTCAAAATCTAACTCCCTTCTCCTCACGTTGGCATAAAACTTTTGGCGACTTTGGGAAGTCCTAAGACTCTACCTAATAATGTTTACCTTTTCCATTATTTGATATATAAGATCAGGTCTGAATGATTGGGTTTCACCCACTTCATACCAACCTATCACTAATTTAGAGCTCCTACCATAAAGAGCTTTAAAATAGGCTATTTAGATACTAGAGTGATAACTATTATTATAGGCGAATTCTATTAGAGGTAAGCGATCTACCTAGCTAGATTTAAAATCAATAGGCAGGCCCATAGCATGACCTCTTAAGTTTGAATTGTACATTCCACCTGGCAATTCATCTGAGGGTGAAAAACTGTGCTAAGGTTCACTTGGGTACCCATACCTCTCTGAAAGATTGCCAAAATTGATAAGAGAACTGTGTACCTTGATCAAATATAATGGATACTAGGGCTCTATGCAACTGATTATCTTCTGAATGAACAACTTCACATAATCCTCCCTCAAATAGTTAGTCCGCATAGACAAAAAAGTGAGAGAATTAGGTCATTCTATCTACAATGACCCAAATGGAATCGTATTGATTTTGGGACTGTGGAAGATCAGTAACGAAGTCCATATTGATCATCTCCCATTTCAACTTAGGCAAGGCTATATCTGGAGAGGTACCACCCTCCCTCAAGTGCTTAACCTTACTTGTAGATAATTTACGAACTTAGCTACAAATTTAGCTACATCTCTTTTCATGTTATTCCACCAATATAACTCCTTTAGGTTATGATACTATTTAGTGGAATAGGGATGGACTACATACTTGCTCAAAACATGTGCTTCAGTCAAAATTATTTCTCAAAACCCATTAACATCCTAAACACACAACCTCCCTTGGTACCTCAAAATTCTATCTCCACCAATCTTAAAAGCCATACCTCTTATTGGATAATATATTTTTTAATTTGCATCAATATGGATCACTGGATTGCTTTTCCTTAACATCGCACACAAGAATAATTTAGCCACCTCTCGAATGAACAATCCTCTATTTTTGAAATCTAAGAGTTTGACTCCTAAATTATTAAGTTAATGAATATATTTAACCAAACTCTTTTTTCCTTCCTCAATATGAGAAAAACTTACCATGGACAACCTGCTAAGAGCATCGACAAGCACATTAGCTTTACCTGGATGATAAGACAAACTCATATCATAATCCTTCAATAGCTCAAGCCACCACCTCTGCCTGAGGTTCAACTCTTTCTGAGTGAACATGTACTGTAAGCTCTTATGATTAGTAAAAATGTTGATATTCACTGTATAAAGATAATGGCATCCGATCTTAAGTGTGAACACCACAAAAGCCAACTTTAAGTCATGGGTGGGGTAGTTCCTTTATTGGACTTTAAGATTCCTAGATGCATAATCCACTACCTTACCTTGTTGCATAGGTACACAATAAAGTCCTCCAGGATGCATTATAATATACAACGAATCCCTTTGTACCCTTGAAAAGAGTAAAAAACAAATCCTTTAGCCTCTCAAAACTACTTTCACAATCTTCATACCACAAGAACTTCACTTTCTATTGTGTTAATCTAGTAAGTGAAGCATCTATAGATGAAACACTTTCGACGAACCTCCAGTAATATCTCTCTAGACCTAAAAAGATTTGAATGTCAATTGGAGTCGTGGGTCTTGGCCATTTTCTTACAACTTCAAACTTTTAGGGATGAACCTTAATCCCTTCACTAGATCAATATGACCTAGAAAAGTTACTGCACTAAGCCAGAATTCACACTTAGAAAATTTATCATACAACTCCTGGTCCTTAAGGGCATAAAGTATAATTTGAAGGTGATTGGCATAATCCTGCTTAATCTTGGAGTAAACCAAAACATCATTAATGAAAACTATGATAAACAGATCCAAGAATTGTTGAAACACCCTATTTATAAGATCCATAAAAGCTGCAGGTGCATTAGTCAGTCCAAAGGATATGACTAGAAATTTGTAATGTCCATATCGTGTTTGGAAAGTTGTTTTAGAAAGGTTAGCCTCCTTAACATTTAACTAATGATAACCCAAATAAGGTCCATCTTAGAGAAACACCTGGCTCCCTGAAGCTGGTTGAAAAGATCATTAATTCTTGGGAAAGAGTACTTGTTCTTAATAGTGACTTTATTCAACTGTCGGTAGTATATACACATGCAGAGGGAACCATATTTCTTTCACATGAAGAGTAAGAGAGTAACCCATGGAGAGACACTAGGATGAATAAAACCTATATCAATAAGGTCCTTTAAATTATCTTTAAATTCTTTCATTTCCACAAGATCCATTTAATACAACAAAATGGAAAAAGGTTGAGTGCCTAGCAACAGGTCAATACTAAAGTCTACCTCTCTATATGGAGGTATCCTAGGGAGGTCATCAGGAAAGGCTTCTAGGAATTTGTTAACTACTGGGACCAACTGGGGAGAAGGACTTTTAGTGCAAGAATATTTAACCTAAACAAGATGATACAAATAACCTTGGATATAAGCCTACAAGCCCTAAGATAATATATAAATTTCCCCTTGAGTGCCAAGGAATTTCCCTCCCATTCTATAATGGGTTCATTAGAAAAACTTAATGTAACTCTTTTAGTTATACAATCTAGCATAGCATAACCAAAATATAGACAATCCATCCCTAATCGCATCAAAGTCCACCATGTCAAGCTCTACAAGGTCTACCATAGTTTTTGATAAAGAGCAATGACTATACAATTTTTTTAAATTCTTTTAACAATAATAGACTTAACAACCATGGTTGAGACTAAGAAGGGTTCACAGATATTTTCATGGACAAACCAAAACTCATAGCCATAAAAGAAGTTATATAAGATAGAGTATACCCGGGATCAAGTATCACATAAACATCATGGGTGAAAATTCATAGCATACACGTAACAATGTTAGGCCAAGGCCTTTGAGTCCTGGCTTATAGCTAAAGCATAAAGACAGTTATGAACCCTGCTTAAACTAGAAGCAATACCCTTAACTAGAGGGCTGAAGAAGTAGCTGGGGCCTTAGTTCCCCCAAGACTTCCTTTAGCCTAGAAACAATCTCTCTGTAACTTTCCTGATTGGCCGCAAGTGTATCATAACCTACTCTCAAAATAATACTTCCTCGTGTGATTCTTTACACACGATCTAAAGTGAGGGTGTGATGTAAAAGGCTAAGTCATACTCCCCTAAGACTAAGTACCCTAAATTTGTGTTCAGTTACTCAATTGGAACCACTGATCACCAGGAGGTCTGCGTGCAGGTGCACTAGTTGATGACTGAATATTGCCCTAAAATTTCAAAAAAAAATTACTATTCACGTTTTTATCTTTAGGTCAAATTTTAGTATTTTATTTCATTGTTTTTATTGTTTTTTGGTGTTATATTCTTATTTCCTAACACCATTAGAGTCTAAACCTTGAATTTGAGCTCAATCAGAGGTGAATCAGAGGGTTTACCATTGTTGAGAAGCTCAAGTTTGAAGATTGAAGGTGGAGTTAAACTTTGGAATTTTTGGTTGAGAATCTGAGTAAATTGATGGTTAGAATGTTTTTATAAGGTTGAAAATATCCTTGGTCAAAAATTTTGTGGCATTCCAATCAACGATTTAAGAGACAGAGAATTTTGAAATTTTGGTATTCTTGAGGAAGATTGAAATATTTATCTTCAATTCTTTTCAAAAAGTGGTTGTTTGATCCTTAAAATTTAAGAAAAAAGTGTAAAAAAGTGTTTTTACAAGAACATTTTTGAATATCAAAAAGAATATTCCAAAAAAGAGGACAAAGGGGGACCACAAGAGGACAAAAATAGTACTTTTAAGTGAGCTGGTGGCTGACTTGCGTTTGGACTGCCTTGGACTTGAGTTTGAGATGATTCCACACATCCAAAGCAGGTCCAACCAGTAAGGTAACACCCTCATGCATCCATCATACCCTCAACCTGCACCCAACCTTCTCCCACACCTCAAAAAAGTCCACCCACATTTGGTATGCGTCTAAGGTGCGTCTAGGCAGCCCTAACAGATATCCAACACATCCCTAATTCTCTTGAACACCTTATAAACTTCAAAACTAAAACAAATTAGGTTCAAAACCATTGATTTCATAGCTTAATGACTCCTTTCATATCTTTGATTCTTGAAACTAATTAACAACTAAACCGTAATCTACTTAGTTGTTCAATTAGTTCTTGTTTGTTTTTCTTTTATGTCCTAATTTCTTTGTGTGATTTTTGTTGTTTATTTCTTTGTTGAGTTGAGTATTTTACCTCCAAGAGAATCATCAATTGTTGTTTCGTCCCTTTTCTCAAATGTGATAAAGAACTATGGGTGGTGCAACATTGGAAACCATATGGGAAACCATCATGGATTGACGATAAGAATTGAATAGTTAGAAAGAGGATGGGTCACGCTTGAAAGGGATCATGGAAAAGGTGACATGTCTTACTACCCAAAACCCATCAAATGTACCCTAATCACCACAATTCCACCAACAAACACCCAATTTTCAAAGACCACATCTGATTCCACCTCACGAACATGTTCCCTCTACCCAACCCACTGCAAACCATGTTCTCGAAGACATTATTCAACCAACCCAATTCCAAATTAAAAAGACTAATTCCAACCTTCATTTGTGCAGGTTCATGAACAAACAATATCGAAAAAGGATGCAAGGAGAATTCCATATGAAAATAAGCTTAAAAGTCTAACAGAATTCTTACCAAAGAATTCCAAACTTGAAAGGTCAAAAGGACAAGTTGATAAAGGAGTTGGATTGGATAACGAATCCTCTTCAATAAAGGGGGGATGATACAAGATCAATAGGCTCCACTTCTTTGGGATTAATTCTTTAAGGATCACATCTATGGATTTAAGACTTGATCGTTCTAGGAGGTCAAATACATGAATGGGGGATTGTTTGGAAAGAAGCTATATTTGGTTATATCCTTCAAGAAAGGAATAGGTGACACTGCATTTGGATGATAGCTTAGGCTTCGAGAGAGTATGGGCGTCCATTTTGATGTTTTAGAGCTTTGGGTCACTTTTGGGCCCAATAGCTTTTAGGGTCACTTTTGGGCCCATTGTGTAATAAATAGCCCATGGCTGTAAATAGCTAGTTTAATTTCATTTTTAGGTAGTTGATTAATGATGAATTGAAATACACTTGAGAGTGTTTAGTGGTAACTTGTTGGGATTTACATTGAATATGAGAAACATGGGTTGCTCGGGTCCATTCTCGTGAGGTCCTCGTAAAAGGTTGGTGCTTGTGATATTTCTATAGGAAGGTCTTCGGGTTTGATATACCCTTAGGCTGTCCTCACTTTATCTCATTGAGTCAATCTATCTATCCCTTTATTTTTTATCTTGTTTCTTTGTTTTTAGTGTTTTCCTTGTTTTTGTGTGGGTTCTGAATTCGTGTTTACGTCTCATATCATTCATAAATTGACCAACCCTTGTGGCCCCAGTAGATTAAACACCAGATGCATCCCACTCAGCTAGAGCAGCAACCAACTGAGTAATAATATAAATTGATTGGAAAAATTCTATATTAGTCACCTCACTTTGAGGAGGACTAGTAGCAACTGAGGAAATGACAGAACAATTAGGGATAGGACCCTGAGATCAAGTGTGAACTCCAGGTGTAGGGTATACCCCATCAACATCATCCCCAGATATGACAGAAGAATATCCTTGTGCTTCAGATCTTTGAGGCATGATCGGAAAAGAGAACAAACAAGGATTAGAGGAAATTCTAGGACTTCACTCCAAGCTTAAAAATAGAATACCAAGAAAGTGAAACATTCCTAAATGCCTTGTAGCCTCTCTCTTATGAGTGTGGTGCGCTACACACCCCTTAAAGAGACTCTACTAGACATGGCTTTGTGGACTCCCAATTAACCATGAACCTAAAGCTCTGATACCAACTTGACACGACCCGGTGAAGGCTTTATCATATTGGGCATCCCAAGTCTAACTAGGACCAGGGACCACCCTTAATACCTAACTCAACTCGTCCAGTGCATACCCTGAGTCGGATGAATTTTGAACATATAACAAGATAGCATCATTGCAGTGTCTAAGACTCTGGGATAGGTCTATGACTGTGACCACCCAAACGAGTCTATCCATTCATTATCCAATCGTTAACCAATACCAAACCAAACCATAATCCAAAACCATAACCAAGCCAAGTTCCATAACATAACATAAAAGGATGGAACAACAAATAATACAGTCAATCGGTATCATCCCCAATACCAATGCCAATACTAAGGCTGACACCAATACTGATCCCGCCCATGCCAACCCATAGTAGTTCCACAAAATCCTCCAACCAAATATTAACCAATATCCAATTGGGATATAGCCCCAACCATGGACAAAACCAATATCCATAAATAAACCAAAGTATGAAATAACATCCATGAATTAGATCCTTTTGGAAAGATAGAAGCTCACCACTTAAATCCAATAGTTGATCTTGAAGTTCGATCACTATACAGGAGGAGTAGAAAGGTCGGTTCCAATATCGCATAGGGATACAACCGCTCAAAGATGGGTCAGCAGGTGAATGCTAGCATGAACTCGAGATAAGGATAAAATAATGTCATTTACCAAAACCATGTAAACCAACAACATGCAAACAAATCATACATATATATAACCATACCACGAAAGGGAATCAGGTTTAGCATACATTTAAAACCATTTACCTAGGTATGTGTAGCTTAATCATCATTAACCACCCATGGATATATAGGTCTAGTGTAACTACCTGAATGGGCCCTAATGAGTGTAGCTGCACGAACCATAGATACCATTAGAGTAGGGGGTTCCTAAGTACCCTTACCGTCCATGATACATATGTATAGTGTACTTAAAGGATTCTCATATACGTTATAGTATCATATGAGATCGCTATGACCTACCTCTCATGTCAGTAAACATGAGTTTCCAGTGTTCATTCATTAAACTCCCACTTTCATGATTTGCTATCACACCCCGCCATTATTGACCAATTAAAATAATTTCCAACCAACCAAACCATTGGTATTAACTGAGGCTATACATAATGGTATCATCATACCGACTATAACTTGCAAGTATTGTCCTTAGCCAAACCTTTTTCAGATCAAGGAAACCAAACCTTTTTGAGATCAAGGGATTCCGATATACCCATAGATCACATTATCTAATTAACTTGAGGGAGTCCCATGTACCCTACAAGTGTTCAGTTATTATGATGACTTGGGGGAATACATTATACCCAACAAGAATGATTGTTAAACCCAAAGCCATTCTATTTTAACCATTACAAACTATTTAACCATTTTGAGTTCCATTACCAAGTTTCAAAAATGCATAACTTCCATTAAAAATCCAACAATTTAGTGAAAACATTCTTATAAGCATTTTATCAAACATATTTGGGGCATAGTATTTTCAAAACCAAAGGCAATTACCAAATAACCATTCCCATGCAACCAATATCCAAAACGACCATTAAAGCATATAAAAACATAATTAAAATAAGAAAAAACCATACCAAAGTATTTATAACCAAAACCCTAGAAATTATATTTGAAAACACAAAACCATACAATAATCAAACCATGAAAACATTGTATAAAACCATGCCTTTAGTTGAAACTGACAATGAGGGAAGAGAACATGCCTTCAACCAAGAAGATGATGGAGAGAAATCAGCAACACAAGTCCAAAATTAATCCTTACGATGAAACCCTAGCTTCCTTTTCCTAATAACTTTGGATAATATTAGAGTGTTTTTTTCTAAGTGTTAAAGAATAGAATAATAGGAAAAATAGCCTCTCAAGTGAGATAAAAGTCGTGGGGCCTTATTTGGTTAAGTGGGCAAATGTATAAATTTCCCTCACTTAAATTACATAAAATTCATGACATATGGTATGACTGACCCATATGAATCATATCCCATATATGAGTGGTATCCATGTAACACCCCACATTTTAGACTAGAATGAAAATCCATTATTCATATACGTAGATGTTCCAAAAGACTCGAATCCTATGTAAATTTAGTGTGTTAATCAATTATGTAGTGTGGAAATCTATTTTAGTGTGAATTAAGATCATAGAGGTCCACTAACTCTAGGACAAGTTGAAAGCTTTCCTATCGTTCCAGTTTTATTGAGCGTCACAACTTAGGTCAACTTTAATCAACCATAACTACTTATATATATCGAATTAGAGGAAATACTATATGTCAAATGAAATCTCTTTGAATTATCTTTCAAACTATACTAATTTTTCCAAAACCCAATGCCGGAGCAAAATGTTATACCCATTTTACTACAGCATGTCGACCAGGAAAATTGAATGATGACATTCATGATAACTTATCACAAGTGTGATGACTTATCACGAATATTGTCAGCCTTAGGCAGAAACCAGCTCCCAAGTGACGACATTTGTGACGACTTATCACAAATCTGATGATATTTTAACCTTGGTCGTTAGCCAAGATTTTCAGCAATTGGGAAGTGGTCTTGTAAGGGTATTTGGTCTTTTACTTAACCTCCCACGACTTATAACCTCAAGGGACGTAATTTTCTCTTATTTTTCTTTAGTTAAACATCTCAAAAATCCTCTCATACACTTTCAACCACAAGATTAGGGTTTCTATTAAAATTATCTCCCAAAAGCAAGATTCAAGCCCTTTTTCCAAGTTAATCAAGAATTTAGATTCCCAATCTAAGAACTCTCTAGCAAATCATCTAAGTTTCCTATCTAAGGTATGTGTAGTGTTTATCCATGGATCCCTTTCATCCACGGAGCTCAAGAATCATGTTTTAAATTATAAATTGTGATTTCCTTATTGTGTTATGACTATATTTATGTTGATGATTGTTGTTTGGATTCAAGGTTGCATATTGATGTGTTTTTCATGTAGCATGTGAGTAGGTTAGTTGAAATCCAAGAGTTTTTGATGGATTAAGATTGTCAAATTGATAAGTGCACCTATGAAATCCAAGAATTTTTGATGGATTAAGATTGTCAAATTGATAAGTGCACCTATGCCCAAAGTTGTGCATGTAAGGTGTTTGATAAAATGGCAAGAATGATAGAATCCATGTTTTTATGACTTAATAGTGCTTAAATGACAAGTCCATGTTCTATTCCTTATGTTTCCACATGAATTCCATGTTATTGATGTGTGTTGTTGTTATGAGTTTTTGTTGTGATAAGGAATGCCCATGATATTAAGGTATGCAAATATACCCATGTTATATGTATTCCCTTTTATGTATAAGGTGTTGAGAACCATGTGTAGTATGAAATCCCCTACTTATGGTATTATGAATCGTGGATGTTATTCATATAATCAAGAAGAATCATGTGTGTCAGCTTTCTTCCATCGAGTCTTAGGGGTACTTGTACCCGAAAAATATAGCTGTGTACCTAAAGCTGAGTCAGTCTTAAGATAATTTAGTCATGCCATGATCAGTAGTCAGTTATAGAATTCAGAACTCTTAGACAGTTATAGAACTTAAGAAATCTAAGTAATCTAAGTATCGTTATTATTCCAGCTTCAGTTCAGTGCTTAGCTCAGATCTCAGTAGTATTTAAGAAATCAATTCAAAACTTGGTATTATTCTGTTAGATAATAGATTCAGTAGTATTCTATCAGATAAAAGAACCAAGTAAACTCAGTCAGCTCACTCAAGTAAGAAACTCAGCAACAACTTCAGTTCATTTCGAGTATAAGTTCTAAGAATTAGTTCAGAGTCTTTCAGTTGGGAGTAGGAGCTAGCACCAAGTGAGTGCAGGGATGATGGCTCCCTGCAGAGAGGCAGAGTCGTTAGGAGCAATCCCTGAACTCCAAAACTACGTAGCCAGCGTAGGATGTAGGAGTCACCCATCAGAAAAAGGCTTGTCATTCGTTAAAGAGGCTTGACTATTATACTACCTTAGGCTTGACTTCCTACGAGTGTCAACCGTCAGATAGGCTTGACCAGAGAGGTCTTTAACCATGGCACAATATTAACACCCTTCTAGCTGGGGTTAGAGATTGGACCCCACTAGTTCAGACTCGGGGCATGTCGATTAAGTGAGAACTCCCATAGTTACAGTTTTAGTATCAGTCTTCAGAGTAGAACTTAGAAATTAGGACTGTCAGATACAGTCATTAATCTCAATAAAGAACTCAGATAGTTCCACAGATTCATAGACTACCCGCTAGATATTCTTGGTCCAACATAAAGTTATTTAGTATCAGTACTTATAGAGGTCACCCATCAGATAATCTTGATCTCATTCTTAGATTCAGTTGAGTATTCTCAATATCAGTTCTAGATATCACCCATTAGTTAGGCCTTATCTCAAGCTTAGTCACTCTTAATCATTATTAGAAGATTTAGACTGTTAGATACAGTCGCTCAGTATCAGTTTCATCAGTTAGGACGATCATCATAGTAATATCAGTTAGATTAGTCATTATAGCTTACGTTATCAGTATTCTATTTCAGGACTGTTAGACACAGTCAATCAGACCAGTTCTTTATAATTTAAACTGCCAGAAATTTTCGTTCATTTATTCAGTATCTTAGTATTAGTAAACTTATGTAGTCAGCATTCAGACTCAGTAGTCAGTATCACCATGAGTTCAATCATAGTTACTTATGGATGTATGTATTCTCATGTTCATATCAGTCAGCATTGTTCGTGTATATAAACCTTTTGCATTTAGCCTACCTCACTCATATACTCAGCACATTTAGATGTTCTGATGCATTTATGCTATGGTGTTTTATTTTATGCCATAGGTTTAGAGGCACGAGTTCCAAAGCAGTAGTAGCATATCTAAGTCAGCTCAGTCAAGTAAGAAACTTAGCTACAGCTTCATTTCAGTTCAAGTCCAAGTTCTAAGAATCAGTTCAGAGTCTTTCAGTTGGGAGTAGGAGCTAGCATCGAGCGAGTGCAGGGATGGAGGCTCCCCATTAGAGAGGCGAGTCGTTAGGAGCAATCCCTAAAATCCAGAACTGCGTTGCCCTCGCAGGATATAGGAGTCACCCGTTAGAAAAAGATTTATCATCCGTTAGAGAGGCTTGACTATTATACTGCCTTAGGCTTGACTTCCTACGAGGGTCACCCGTCAGATAGGCTTGACCAGAGAGGTATTTACCTATGGCACAGTATTGACATCCTTCCAGCTAAGGTTATAGGTTGGACCCCACTAGTTCAGACTCAGGGTATGTCGGTTAAGTGAGAACTCTCACAGTTACAATTTTAGTATCAGTCTTCAGAGTAGAACTCAAAAATCAGGACTGTCAGATATAGTCATTAATCTCAGTAAGGAACTCAGATAGTTCCACAGATTCATAGACCACCCACTAGATAGGATTGGTCTAACATAAAGTTATTTAGTATCAGTACTTACAGAGGTCACCCATCAGATAGGCTTGATCTCAGCATCAGATTCAGTTGAGTATTCTCAATATTAGTTCCAGAGATTGCCCATTAGTTAGGCCTGATCTCAAGCTTAGTCACTCTTAATCATTATTAGAAGATTTAGACTGTCAGATACAGTCGCTTAGTATCAGTTACATCGATTAGTCCAATCATCACAGTTATATTAGTTAGATCAATCATCATAGCTTACGTTATCAGTATTCAGTTTCAGGACTGTTAGACACAGTCAATCAGATTAGTTCTTCATAATTCGAACTATTAGAAATAGTCATTTATCTATTCAGTATCTCAGTATTAGTAAACTCATGTTGTTAGTATTCAAACTCTGTAGTCAGTACCACCACGAGTTCAGTTTTAGTTACTTATGCATGTATGTATTCTCACGTTCATATCAGTCTGCATTGTTCATGCATATAAACCCTTTGTATTTTGCCTACCTCACTCGTATACTCAGTACATTCAGACGTATTGTCGTACTCACTCTATAGTATTTTATTTTATGCCATAGGTTTAGAGGCACGAGTTCCAAAGCAGCAGTAGCATTGCAGATTTTAGCAGTCAGAGTTAGAAGTGAGTCCTCATCCTTCAAGGAAATGATTATTTCTCTATCTTCTCATTGATTAGTTTATTAGTTGGAGTTAGTTGGGGACATGTCCCATCAGCTCCTTATTCAGATTATTCAAACAGTAGAGGCTTTCAGACTAGATTCAAACTTTAGTATTTTGGTTTTGTTTTGGTATTGTGATACCACTTTATTCAAACATTGTTATTATTAAGATTATGTTCAGTATTGAACCTTATGGCCTTTTAGTTCATGTTTCTGCATTTATATTCATATATTATGCAGTGTACAGGTATAGAATATAGTCATGGGTTAGATTGTGGTCCCTCAGGGCCATGAGCACCATGTAGCATTCTGGTTCAAAAAATCAGGGCGTTACAACCCACTACTCATACCTAAGGTTTCCCCATTGAACCCAACACTGTCCAAGGAATGACTCACCCCAAACAAAGTCATAACCAAAGCATACGATGTGTACTATTTACCTTTACCCCTGGAATAATAGAATTTAAAGAGGATTGAATAATGCCTACCATATGAGTCCATGGTATGAATTATACCCTGGCTTACGACTCATGGTGAGCCACTCGTACTTAGATCCAACTTAGTCTACCAAGTATAAGATTAAATGAAGTAACCAAACAAATCGTATCCACCAATACAACTCATACCACCTAAGTCGTATCTATTCCATAATCTAAATCTAACCCACCAACCAACATTGGTCAGCATATGACTAAACCCTACCACTCGACTTCCAGTGCATGGGTCATTTCCCCTAGTCATATCCTATTTAGAGACCCAAAATCTAGGAAATTTTCTAAGGGCCAAAAACCTAGGGTATTTCATGAGTGCATATAGAAATCAAGAAAAAATGAGTGAGTAATGGATAATTCAGTAAATATTAGAGTCTCATATCCAAAGGAGGGTCTACCAAAACCAACCTCTCTACCGTTAAGGTCGGGGTAAGGTATTCATACACTCTACCTTCTGAGACATCTCTTTTTGGGACTAGATTTGGTATATATTGTTAGTGAAATTTGTTATCCCCTGATTTTATGGCCTTCCTCTTTCTCATAAATAAAAAGTATAATGATGATTTTCTTTAAGGTGAGTGAGTGGGTGGGGTGTTGTTAGTTTTGATTAGTATTATTTGTGCTGTTACACAGTGCATGCAGAAGGCAATAAATATTCCTATAAAATTATTCCTTTTGGCTCTGGGATTTATAAGATGTAGTGTATGGTTAGCTGATTGAGAGAAAGAAAAACTTTTAAGTAAATATTATCCAGCAATATTGCTTCATGGATTAACTTAAAGGCTGATAAGAACTTATTTCCCTTTTCTTTCTTGCTAGGTCATTTCTTTGGGGCTTAGATATATATGGAAGAGGTGACTTGAAAAGTATATCTAGGAACTGTGTGATGACAAGAACTCCATAGAAGGTATCTATCCATGCCCAACAGTTTTCAAGTACCTCAATATCATCCCCAGCAATAATATAATAGAAACTATTCTCGATATAACTAGTGCAGATTCTCAAACAGTTGGAACTTAACAAATAGTGCCAAGAACTAACAATGAGAGCATGTTGCCTCAAGAAAACATCAATGCTGAGAAGATCACAGTAGTTGTTGTGAATGACATAATCACAGAGAGGGATGATATAAATGAAAAAGATTTTTTTGTTGATGTTAGAAGATCCTTATTACCCAACGAATAACCTATCACTAGAATTGGGAGTGAACTTGTAGCATTACTCTTTGAGGACATAGATGAATACAATGATATTAGTTTCATTGTTTATGTTGGGAAAGAACCAACTTCTTATGCAATGTTGTTGAATGCTACTTATAGCGACATATCCAATTATGCATCTGCTAGCTTCAATGCTAAAAATACATCAAAGAATAATGTGTCTATCCATTGTGAATGTCTAGTTATGAAGCGTCTAGCTTTGATGCTATGGATGCACTTAAGAACATGGTGGTTGCTCATAGTAAAATGACTAGTTTTATAGTTGCTAGCATAGGTGTTATGAATGAACCTTAGAACACTTTCACGACCCGAGACTACCCTCTAGTCGTAATACGGTGCTTGGAACCATAAGTGATCCCAAACTAACCCCTAAAATAGCATACTATTGAGCAATTGGTTCTACAGTGCAAAATATATATTATAATACTGATACAATTTATAATCTGATAAAACTAAAGAGAAAACTGAAATTATAGGACTGACTCTAATTGACATCTATGAAGCCTCTACTATACTGACTATAGATAGTTGGGGAATAAATCCAGCTACCACTAATCAATACATATGAGTAATAAAGTAAAGTACATGAACAACATCTGACTAAAGTGTAATGCCCCAAATCTAGTACTTGGAATGCTACACGGTACTCATGACCCCGAAGGACCACAAGCTAACCTATGACTGATATCTATACCTGTATACTGCATAAAATACTTTATAATATGGAAACATGAACTAAAAGTCCATAAGGTTCAATACTAAACATGATCTGAATGATATAACATCTGTGTGGGGTAATAAAATACCCAAAACAAAAATAAACATACTGAAGTCTGAAACATGATAGTCTAGAAAGTATCTAACTAACTGAACTGTCTGAGTAAGGAGTTGATGGGACATGTCCCCAACTAAATCCAACTAATAAACTGATTAATGAGATAATAGGAAAATAATTATGTCCTTGAAAGATGAGGACTCACTTCTAACTCTGTCTGTGGATATCTGGAATCTACTATTGCTTTGGAGCTCGTGTCTCTGAACCTATGGTATAAGACACCATAGCGCAAATGTGTTAGTACTTTGAATGTACTGGTATGCATATAAAGTAGGCTAAATACACGGGGTTCATGTGCATGAATAATAATAATAACTGACTAACTATCATGAGTGAGAGAATACATGCATGAGATATAACAACTAACACTAATACTGTGATAACATGATTACTGAATCTGAATATAACTGATAACATAAGTGAATGTATCTGACAGTCCTGAATTTGATAGAATTATCTGGGTTTCGTACTGTATCTGAGTTGACTGTATCTGACAGTCCTAAAATCTGAAGAACTATTTGAGTTCTATTACTAAAATTAATTGACTATATCTGACCGTCATGATTCTGTAACATGAAATTATGGGAAGTAGTTATCTAACCAACATGCCCCTGAGACACCATTATGGATGAGTTGGGGTCCAATTTGTAACCCCAATTAGAAGGGTGTCAATACCGTGCCACTGGTAAGGATAAGCTGTGCGCGACCCTCATCTGATAGCGTCCCCTATACCAGAATAGTGAGGCCCTTATCTGACTGTGCTTATCAACTTCATCGACCATCATCGATAGTGTTAATGTTTCAACCTATGCTAGCTACATAGTTCTACATAGTTCTGGAATATAAGGATGACTGCTAAGGATCATACCCTCATCTGATAGTGTGTGTCCCTATCCTTGGGTTCACTCGGTGCTAATTTCTACTCCCATCTAAATAGATACTGAACATGAGCTAAATTTTTGAATTCCGTTGACTGACGGAATACTACTAATATCTGACAACTGACTGAGCTCATGAGATCATAGAGATTTTCCTGAGTCATAAAACTGTCTGAAGTCTAAGGATTCATAGCTTGACTGAGAGTATCATGAAAATATGACATGGGTCTAAGCACACAGCTAATGTTTTGGGTACGAGTACCCCCAGGACTCGATGGAAGGAAACTGACCAAGAATAACTTACTTGAACATATAACTAACATCATAATCCATAATACATTTATAGAAGCATTTCATAAAAACATATGATAGGCATAACTTGTACATACTTAGGGATTTCATGGTATCATGCTAGTTAGGCACTTTTCCTTCATCTAGGCATGTAATCAAACATATTATAGGCATAGTACATGTAAACATCATAGTTCAATTCTACTTTAATCATTCAAGGTTTTAATCACAGGTTTGCATGAATCTATATCTATAATAATGTAACCCACATAGAATTTATCACCCAACATGGAATAAAATTTAATTTTTCATTATCCACATGAACAAGAGCATCCTAATTATGAAATTCATAAGAAAATCCATAAACTTGAATTTAGAAAAGAGATTCTTGGGCTTCATGGACGAAAGGATTCCATGAACGAATACTATGCATATCTTAGTTCATGATTTCATGAGAATTGATGGTGAAACCTTATTGAAATTGGATCTTTTATGAAAACCCTAGCTTTTTCTTGAGAGAAACTTGAGAGAAACTAGTATAATTTGGGTGAAAAGTGGCTGAATCACATGTTAAAGGGCTTAAATAGGGGTGGGAAGTTAACCCTTTTAACCCTGGATGTGTAATTTAATTTCAGTAAAATTTTCCCAAACTAGACCTTTAGTGCGACGCGGTGCTATCGCACCGTGTCACTGGATTTTAACAATTTGGAAATTGAGGGATGGCGCGACACAGGGCCATCGCATTGCCCCTTCTTTTGCAACCTGAAACTTTGGTGTGACGTGGAGGAAATCGCGCTAAGACATTCGAAAAGGACAATTCTGAATTTGGGCCCTGGTGCGACGCACCATAATCGAGGACCCCTACTGAAATTTTCCAAATGTCATTTCCTCTTGTGGCATGGATCTCCACTGACTAATATGGTGCTGTTTTATGATGAGAACTTGAAATAGCTCTAACTTCTGACCCGCTTATCGGATTTGGGCAAATCTTATTTCGATGGAAAGCTTATTGAATTTCCCACATGACAAAAAGTGACAATCTTGAAAATTCCTCATAGAATAACCATCATTCAATTTAGAAGCTAATACTAGATATTTCTGAGATGTAATTAGCTAGGAAAAAGTATGGGGGTATTACATAAAGTCCCCTAAGTAGGAGAACTCATCACCTCCTTGCTAGAATCTGCAACTGTCTGATCGTGATATGTGAGCTACAACTGGTATCTACATTATGAAACAATGTAGCCACATAGACGTATATGTAGATTAGTATTTCTGGAATATACTAAGTAAGCGGGGGTGAATGCAATAAGTAAAATTGATTTTATATGTAATATTAAATCATGCATGCTAAGTGTAAGTAGAATAACCAAGAGGCTAAAATAAACTGATAACTGAAGTGTCTTAAAACATGTATAACAAAATAATGAATCACTACACTTAGTTTCTTAAATCTTTACTTTTATAATATAAGTACAACTAAAGCTGAAAAATAGTAAAACATAGGTACTGCATGAATACAGGATATGAAACCATGGGGTGAAAACTAACATAACTCAAGTGCCTGAATATACAAATATATTGATCATGAATTCATGAAAACTATAATATTTGAGAATGCAAGACCAAGCATATATATACATTTCTGAAATACTAAAATCTGATAACTGAATAGCTGAGAATCTATATGCTTTGGTCAAAAAAACCTTAACTGAAATTATACTGAATATTGTACTGAGACTGTGGGAGCTAGCTATAACTGACATGCCCCAAAACTATTGTTGGGCTTCAACCTGTAACCCCAGTTGGAAGGGTATCAGTACCATGCCACAGGTACTAACGTTTGCTGTTTGGATCCACTAATTTGATGTCCCAAAGGACTAGGGTGTCATGCCTAACTAATGGGGGACCCCTCAAAGTCTATGGTGGCGCCGTAGTTCTGGAACTTAGGGACTACTACTAATGTCTCATGCTTAACTTATGGGGGAGACAAATGACTCATGCCTAACTAACGGGTGAGACACCATCCCTACGTTCACTTGGTTCTTAGTTTTACTCCCAACTGAAAGACACTGATTACTAGACTAAATAAGCTTAACTGATAAAATAATTTATCATAAATAATTGATTGAATGGTAATGGTCATGGTATATCTAAATTCATTCCGAAAATACTCAAATTATGTAAATAAATAGGTACCGGGTGTTCATAACCTAACAACACTGAATAAAAATAACAATAAGGACATATGAAGCTTTAAAAACTATAATGTAGGATCATTGCTCAAAACCCAACATTTAGACATTTCATCAAAAACATTGGAGTCATGAACTTGAATATGGAAATATGGTATACATGTGAAAGCAACATGAGTGCATGACTAAATTCATAAGTTGGGGATTTAACATAAAATCAATGGAGTAGGACATGGAAACTTGCAACTCAAAGAATGAATGGATTAATTCACTTGGAAACACTTATAGACATAGCAAAGTTCATAATTCAATATTATAATATGAAATTCAATTGTATATGTCATGGGGATCGAAACTTAAAGCATGAGTAACCTAATTTTTCATAAAAACAACCTTGGACATGAATTTAGTCAAATTGATAAGGAAATCATAATTTAAATTCATCTTTAACACATGATACTTCATAAACAAAAAGGAAAGTTCATATCTTTAATTAATGAAATTTTTTTTGGGATCCATGGGTGAAATGGGACCCATGGGTGAACTCCTACATACCTTAAACCCTTAATCTCGGAAGAGAAACACCAATCTTGATGCTTTATTGAAGGTTGTTAGATTTGGGAACTTGAATTCTTGGTTTTCTTGGAGAGAAATTAATTGAATTTGTTCTTGGGGAAAGGTAAGGGTTTTTCTTGAGAGGGATTTGGAGAAGAAGGGCCAATAACGACCTAAAATATGCCCTAAATAGTGTTATGAATGATTAGGTTGAGGTAAGAAAAGATCCAATTACCGCTCAATCATTTAAACTAAACATTCTGGAGGCAACTATTTCGCCGCGACATGGTCTTATTGCAGTGGCTTACTTGTTCTGACGAAAATGATCATAATATTTTACTAGGGTATCAAATTAAGGAAAAATTGGTATCGTTGGAAAGATAATTCAATTATATACAATTTGGCGGGTCTTGAGATTAAATTTCCACATATATGAAAGTTATACATGTTCAAAGTTGGCCTTTTTAGAATCGAGTACCAAACTTTGGATGAATCAAAGGCTTTTAGCTCAACTTTGTTCTAAGAGAGTTCTATGAACATTTTTCACCTTATAAGCACTTTACAGACTAGGATAAATATTATGAGACACAAATTCAAATTATAAATCAAGAACTGGAACAACACCCTCATTGTGACACGATAAGAGTGCCATCACCATTAGCACCACGACCTGGCACTATCGCGATGAACTATTGGAATCGTGATCCAAACATGACCTAATCCTCACCCACAAAATTCAAAACTCCTGCGAGACATACTTCTTACATCCATGAACATGAATTAACTCAAAAATTAATGTCTCAAGGTCGAAAACACCAAAAATAATAATCCTCAAAGTTTAGGGATCTTGAAAATGACTAAGTCCCCAACACTTAGTGAAAATCAAGCCTTAAGCCCCTTAAGCAAGCAACCAAGAGATGAATCAAACTAGGATTAGTACGGGGTATTACAAACATAGTGGCTACTCATGATTCTCAGTTACCTCCCTTTGGCCCCTCATCTAACTTTGATGTTGGAGATGCCCGAACTTAAACATTCCATTTGATGGTGAAGGAATTTTTATTCACAGATTAGATGTTCTGAATTGGTGGAAAAGAGGTTGTTAGTGTTGATCTTAGTTGGTCACAACCACATTGGTTGTTAATATTGTTGCACTTGGTTTTGTGAAGACTTATTCCATTATTCTAGACAATGTTACTCTTTTGAAGAGACTAAGGTGACTTTTTGTTGAAATTAATCAAAAAACTTGATTTAGAAATTGTTTCCACATTCTTGCAAATCATTTGTTTTTGCAGTCTGTTGGATTTTTTTTGCCAAAACCTCTTAAAAGAAGGGATTATCTCGTAATCAAAATTATTATTTTAACAAAAATAACGACACTTTTCCCCCACCACCACTGTGTGCACCTTTAAAAGATGAAGATAAAAAAATACATTTATTGGTACAAGAATTTCACCTTACTTCTTATCACATAAGATTTGTTTTTTTCTGAAAGTTTGCACCTTTTTTTGCCAACTCAATGCTTTTATATATAACTACTAGGGATTTGTTTGATTTATACCATCTTGGAGATGGTTAATGCTTATTAAATTATACTTGGCGAATAAAGTATTACCATTACTAAAGAGTTGCAGTGGGTTACTCCTCAACACAAGGACCTGTTCCCATATGAACTCACACATCAAGAACTTGAAAAATGAACAATAAAAGAGCATGGTAAGATAAATTGCTTACACATGGTTATTAAGTGGAAACTTCTTGCTCAGGGGAGAAAATCATGACCTGCCTCCAAGATTTCTAAGCTCCACTATATTCAAGCAAATTTTGAATACAAACTCCAAGGATTAACCTCATAATCTTTTGTATCCTAGCAATAACTCTATTACAAGGAAACCCAAGCAGTAACTCTACTGATTCACCCTCCAGCTAACTCTAACCTGAAACACTAAGCTAACTCTATCTTGAAGAATTATCTAACTCTAGATGATTACAAAGAGAAAGGTTTTTACCTCAAAACCTACTACAAATCATAAGAAACTATGGGTAAGCATTTAAGAATATAGTATAAAGACTCAAATATAATAAGGACATAAAATACAACTGTATGAGCTATCAGTTCCTTGTTGCAAAAGGAGTCCTTAATTTATAGCTTTATAAAGGTATTTTATTGTAACAATATGAAAGTATTGGTTTTCTTGTTGAGAAAGATGAGCAATATATATCATGAAACAAAAAAACCTATGAAAGATCCTATTGGTTGTGGGAAAAAGGAAGCAACAACTTTTTCCACCAACTTTTATACTTTGTATCAGCAGAGACTATTAACCGTGATAGTGACAGGTGATCCCAACCTATTTCCTAAGTTGTAACAACTTTGCCATCATAAAATATCCAGGAAATAGGTCCCAATATAAAATTTGTCAATCATCAACACTAAGGACTTAACAATAACCCCCTTTTAGGTGATGAAAAACCTATGCAAACAGTCAGCATCTTTAATATATCCACACACAACACTGTTTACAACTCAACAATGCACCATAAGCCACAAGGCCTTGCCAAAAATAGTTTGACCAACCAATTCCCTCTATCACTAATACCTATAAGTATCTATGCATACTACACTTTTATTTCCCCTATCTATTAGCATCAAGTTCCCCCTGAGTGTGAGAACCCTTATCTTTTTTACCATAGTCCAGCTATATCCTAGCCATTCTAATGTAATACAAGTTGCATACCCCACTTTTTCTCTTTTGGCATTATTAAAAAGGTTTTGAATTATGCCAAGCATAGATAAATATAGATGTTAACTCATGGCCATGGAGGCTACACTTACATAAGTTGGGAAGAGTAGAGAAGGAAGAGAGAAAATAATACCAATGGAACTCATGCATAGATCGGGAGAAAATATCAAGAACTATTTAGATAGAGGCCCAAGAATAATAGAAAACACCATTTCCAAGATCAAAGGAGGAGAGTCCATGAGAACAGTCCATTGGAAAATACCCAACGCCCACTTTACACACATAGATAAGACAAGCATACAATTATTTTTATTTTTTTATTTTTTCTTATAAAGAGTGTGTAGTACATGCCCATCAATAGTGAAACCCCCCAAATAAATAGAATTATACCAGTAAATACACTCTTTGATGCTATCAGTGATAAGATTGTGGCCACTATTTTAGAATAGTCTAGGATACTAACTTGAATAGGTACCTGGTCCCTACATGATTATTCGAGCACACTAAGTACACAATGCTTAAGCTATTTGTTTTTCTCCTTATCTTTTCTTCACTGTCATAGCTGTATATCTACACCAAATATGAGACTGAGTAGACACAAATAAATCATCCAACCTAGATACCTATTTGCTAAATTATAGCGACAATAGAAGGATAAAAAATTGTAGCAAGCAGTTAACTTAGTCTCATCAGACCCAGCCTTGACCAATTTCTTTCAAATGGATCTCTTCCAAGTGTTTTGGTAAATATATTAGTCTGATCTTCAGTATTGAAAAATACCATCTTGTTCAATCCCTTTTCCATTATTATATTATAGAAAGTAATGTCTGACATCAATATGTTTTGTTCTTTTGTGTTGAACTAGATTCTTTGCTATATTAATGGCACTAGTATTATCACAATATAAGGAAACACAATCTGAGAGAATGCCAAAGTCTTCAAGTTATTGCTTGACCCACAAAAGTTATGCATAACATGATACAATTACAATATATTCAACTTTAGCAGTTGAGAGTTCCACTGAAGTCTATTTCTTGGTACCTCAAGAAATCAAGGATGATCCAAGAAAATGAGCCATTCCTGAGGTACTTTTTCTATCAACCAAGTACCCAAATAATTAGCATCATCATAGACAACCAAGTCAAAATTATCACCAGTAGGATAAAAAAGAACTAGTTCAGGAGTCCCTTTTTAATAGCTTAGGATTCTCTTGGCTTCCTTTAAGCAAGATTCCTTTGGACTTTCTTAAAACCTAGAACATATTTCAAAATTGAGATGCAATATCAGGTTTGCTAATAGTCAGGTAGAGAAGAGAACCAATGATCTCTCTATACATAGATTCATTTATAGAGGGACTAGGTTCATCCAGGTCCAATTTAGAAAGGGTGCCTATAGGAGTGTCAATGGGCTCTGCATCTTCCATATGAAACCTCTTGAGAAATTCTTAAATATACTTTTATTTCCATACAGTGGTTCCAGATACACCCTACTTAATCTAAAAACCAAGAAAGAAGTTTAGTTCTCCCATCATGCTCATCTCAATTGTACTACTCATTAGTTTGGAACAATCATCACAAGGGGAGTTGGTGGTTGCTCCAAATATGATATCATCCACATAGACTTAGACAATGAAAAGATTTTTTCCTCTTTCTTTTTGAAATAGTGTGTTGTCAATTGTTCCTCTTTAAAACCTATTGTCAAGCAAGAATTTAGATAGTCTTTCATACCAAGCTTGGGGATTTATTTCAAACCATAGAGGGCCTTATCCAGTTTAAACACCTGATTTGTAAAATCAACATTTTCAAAACCTGGAGTCTACTTGAAAAATACTTCTTTCTTTAGAAAGACATTTAAGAAGGCATTCTTAACATCCTTCTGGAATAGTTTGAACTCCATGTAATAGGCAAACACAATAAGAATTCAAATTGCATCCATTCTTGTAACTAGAGAAAATGTTTCATCATAATATATGTCTTCTTCTTAATTATAGCCTTGCAAAACTAGCCTAGCCTTATTCTTTATAATGTTCCCATGTTTATTTGTCTTCTTCTATTTTTGCATGCCAGTGTTTAGAGAAGACATAAGGTCGTCAAGAGGATAGGAGAATTGATGCTTCCATCTAGACTTGAGAGGAGTAGGTTGACTATAACTGGAACCCGTTCCCATTTAGGTATCATCCTTAGGAGACTGATAATTTCTTTTATTGGATGAAAATTTAGGATCTAAAGGAATGGATTGGAATGTGTACTAGTCTATTGATTTCCTATATCTTTATCTTTAGTTCCTAATTCTGGACCTTGAGACAGATCATCATCATTTCCCTCTTATGCCCTTTTTGGATCATTTAAGGAATTTCCCAACTCATCATCATTATCATTTAAAAAATTGCCTTTGCTAATATTCCCAACTTCATCAAATATGAAATAAACACTCTCTAGAACACATTGTCCTCTTATTATAGATCCTATAAGATTTTTTTATAGATGAGTAGCCAACAAACATTCCTTTATCACTTCTAGGATCAAATTTTCCAAGATTCTCCTTGCCATTATTTTGAATAAAACACTTATAACAAAAAGGTCTAAAATAAATTAGCTTAGGCTTACTTTTGGTTATAAGTTCATAGGTGGTTTTGTGCCAAATAGATCTCACAAGACACTTGTTGGTCACAAAACATGCTGTATTGATTTCTTCTTTCTAGAAGTTATGAGAAATTCCAGTATCTATTAGCATGGTCCTTCTAACGTCCATAAGGGTTTTATTTTCCTCTCCATAACACCATTTTGCTGAGGTGTTCTAGGAGCAGAAAAATTTTGACTGATTCCTAGCCCAGTGCAGAATTCATTAAACTGGGCATTCTCAAAATTTTTACTATGATCTGACCTAATTGCTGTAATCTTGTAATTACACTTTGCATGAACTTGCTTAGCAAAGGCCTCAAACACATAAAATATTTTATCTTTTAATTTTAGGAAAAAGATCTTGGTGAATCTGTAGTAATCATCAACAATGACCAAGATGTACTTCTTACAATCTCTGCTGGCAAGTTTTACAAGTCCACATAGATCCATGTGGAGAAGTTTTAAAGGTCTGGATGGGCTCACTTCTCTCTTAGTCTTGAATGATGATTTTGTCTACTTTCCTTTTGCATATGCATCAGATACCTTGGTGCTGATAAACTTTACATTTGACAACCCTCGAACAATGTTCTCTTTGAATAATTTGTTTAGCAATTTGCAGCTAACATGCCCAAGCCTTCTATGCCATATATCGGCAACATCTTCTTGTACACTAACACATATCATGTTTTTGGAATCACTAGAGCTTAGATTAGTAAAATACATATTCTTGTTTCTCTAGGTTGTTAACACTTCTTTGCCATCACTGATCCTGATAACAGTGCATTTGTTTGGCCTAAATCTGACTTTAGTTCCCTTGTCACAAATATAAGCAACAATAAGCAAGCTAAACTTAAGTCCATAAATGAAATGGACATCATCAATTGCCTTATTCAAACTGTTCCCAACTTTCCCAATTCCAATAATTTAGTTGTTGTTTCCATCACCAAGAAACACTATCTCCTTCATGGGATTGAGTGAGAAGAAGTTTTCAATTTTCCCTATCATATTCCTTGAACAACCACTATATATATATAAGACCCTACAAAATTATCTCATAGAATGAACCTTAGGGCGTGTCAAGTGAGGCGTGATTTCGGCCCTAAAAGATTGATAAGTGACTTCCTAAGTGAGTATAGTTTTAAACATTTATAATTTCCCTAATTTTGACTTTTTCACATGGCAAATTTGATCAGCTTTCCGTCGATATAAGATTTGCCCAAATCCGATACTTGGGTAAGAAGTTATGACTAATTTAAGTCCTAGTCATAAAAAAACATCATTTTAGTGCTTGGCGCATCGCGAAGAGGGTCTATTTTACAATTTTCAATTTTTAGTGGAACTCCATGATAGTGGCGCATCTCGGAGGACTCCAATTTCCCAATAGTCAATTTCCTGTAGCCTGGCGCGATTGTGACGTGTCATACTGAAGTTCCAGGTCCCAATTAGTGGGACAACGCGATGGCTCCGCATCGCAGTGACTACCAATTTCCCATTTATCAATTTTCAGTAATCCACCGCGATAGTGGTGCGTCGCGGTGGCACATGAAATTGGGTTCCCAGTTTATTTTTTTTATCTTCGTACAGAAGTTAAAAAGGGCACTTTGGAATTTTTCCAAGCCCCTTAAACCGTGCAAACAAAAAGTCAAGGTCATTTACAAGTATTCTATGAAGTGTCTCTCAAGTTTTCTCTCAACAAAAATCCTAAGTATCCAAAACCTCTTCGAAGATTCTCAAGATTCCATCATAGATTTTCTTAATTGAGTCAGGATTCAAGGTTCCCAAGTCAAGCACTTTAAAAATACTCATTCAAGAGTACGAATAGAGTCCCAAAAGAGAGAGTTCATCCAAAGCTTCTAGTTCAAGATATGTGGGGTTTTGAACAAGGGTAATCCTTTCAACCTTGTGCCCAAAAGCTTATTTAAACTACAATTCTCTGCAATTTATGAGATTTTACATAAAATTAAATTGGGGGTTTTCACTCATTGTTATTGGTTGCAAGCTTTTGATGTTTTCCTTGAATTTAGAGTCTAATGGCATGATTTTTTTACATATTTTCTTGAGAAATTGCAGCTGGGTCTATACCACATGATTTTAATCCTTCTGAAGTTAATAGTTGCAATGTTTGAAACATTGAAGTATATGGGTATGTTTAGATTTTGAGATAAATTGCTGAAATTTCTAGATTTCTACATGAGTTATGAATCTATTTTCTATCTATTATGCTTTTGATGAGTTTTAACTTGAGATTGAACTAAGGGTTATTAAGCCCTACTTGAGACTTGAGATTTTATGAACTATTGTGCTATAAGCACCCATGATTTGAGTAATCTGAGATTATTGAGAAATGGTTTGATGTAATGGTCATTGAGTTTTGAAATCCACTCTACTACATGAGATTTTAGATTTGATTATTGGGTTCGTGGTGAACCATGAGATTATTTCTAAAAGAGGATTTTTACGAGATGAGCGTAGCTAATCTAAAGGGAGTAGTATTAGCACCGATCGGGTAAGTTACTATGGTTTCTTACCCCAAATCTATGTGTCACCGTATATTGGGCCTGAGTCTGAGTTTATGATTATTATTGGGCCTAAGGACGAGTTGATATTGGACTCAAGGCTGAGTTTGTTTAGTGATCACTGGATCTAGGTTATACTCTCTGGTAAGAGTATGACGCATCTTCCCAATGTGAGGTCTCTTCCTTAGGAGGACAAAACGTTGGACTCCATGTAGCTCTCATAGTTTATGTCGATTAAGAGAACCTCCCTTGACATTTAAACTTCGAGATCAGTTACTTCCTTGAAAACTAAGCTATTTACCCTTCCAATAAGATATTTTCCTAAAGTGAATCAAATGCCTTCAAGTATGTTTCAAAGTTATATGATTCTGTATTCCTAGTATTTGAGTTCAAAAGAGTTATGAGTTCTTGAGCACTGAAGAAGTTTTACTCTCCATGAGGCATATGAATGAGTTGATAGTATTGTTTAAAGTCTCCTTTAGCCTATGGGTAATAAGAATAAGAGAAGATTACTGATTTTAAAGTTAAACTATGATGACTCACGAGATTTGTGTTACATGCTCCATTCTACATGATTCATGAGCTTTACATTTTATACTTATTCAAGCTATGTGTGTCTTTACTAATTGCATGCATGATTTGATTACAGAGTATTGATGTTGTTTTATATAAATTCATGCACCTCCACATACTCAGTATATTCCCAAGTGCTGATCAACATAGACGTCTATGTGCTACATTGTCTTATAATGTAGGTTTAGGTGCTCAGTCCTAAACTCATTAGTGATTTCCAAGTACCTTTATCTACATTTCTTCAGTGGTGAGTCCTTATGGTTTGAGGACCTATATTCAGACATCGCCGTATTTTTAGAGACTATGTTGTTATTTCCACTTCATTTTGAGTCAGTTGGGGACCTGTCCCAACGACTCTCTAGTTCATGGATTAGTAGAGGCTTTGTTAGACTAGGTATCATATTATGGTTATGTTGAGGTTTCTGGTATTGCTTGGTCGTTGGACCGAGCATTTTCTTCGTATTTCCTTTCATATGGTATACTATGCTAGTATTTGAATTATTTCATCTTAAAATGAGTGTTATTAGTAGAAATAGGCTCAAAGGGCTATATTGGGTCTACTTGTAGACTTAAGCACCGTGTGACGTCCCGGGAGGTAATTTTGGGTCGTTACAATATGATCCAATGGTGGTTGCTTCCTCTAGCTCTTCCCTGCAATGCCAATTAATGATCATTTTTGGGAACCCATTTTAGCTTGAGGTCCCAGTAAAGTGTTAGAGGAAATATTAAGTTCCTTCTTGTCCTGCCAGGCAAATTTACACTTCTTCCCTTTTTAAGGAAAGATTCTTTCATCTCCTTTAGAGTAGCAGCTTTTACAAGACATGACTTCTTTGTGTGTCTATTTTTCTCGTAGTGAAAACACAACAAATTATCCCTGATTGAGACATACTTGCTAAATAGATTGTAGGCAGGGTACACACTATCGAAAACAACCCCCTTTTTTACAATTTGACCCTTAATTGACAAGACTTGACAAGGTCTTAGATGATGTGGTCCATTTCATAGCCTTATCAAGCTCAGTCCTTATTGTAATCAGGTATCTCTCTAGTTCATCACTTCTCTCCGGTGAAGTAATCATTTTATTATTACCCTCGCTTAGTTTCTTGTCACAACCCGATACTACCCCCTAGTCATAACATGGTGCTTAGAACCACAAGTGATCCAAAGATAAACTATGTACTTGCATTATGCTTGAGCAACTGATTTAAAATGTATATAGAAGCTAAATTTGCTGAGCAGAAGCATAATCATGAGATAATCTAAATATATGATACCGTAGAAGTTTACAACAAGATAAATGTAAAAGAGGAACTTGAATTATATATAATAACTCTAACTGACTATCTATGATACCTCTACTATACTGACTATATGTAGTAAAGTACTACCCCAACTATCCCAAATCAATACATAAGAATAAGGAAATATAAGAACTACAACTAAATTGAGTCCTCAAAGTAGGAAAACTCATCACTTGCTGGCTGGAAGCTACAACCTGTTTGACCCTGGTGTGTGGGCTATATCTGGTACCTACATTGTAAAACAATGTAGCCCCAGACATAAATACGTGGTCAGTACTTTGGAATGTACTGAGTATATGAGATATGCACTAATCATAAAGACACTTAAAATATGTTTTAAGGTTGAGAACATAAGCTACTTATTGAAATATGCATTTAAAACAAGTCTGTATGTAAAAACTATAATGTGTAGTGACATTTCTAAATCATAAGCTAAAATATTTTTGTAAACTGGGTAGTAGTAGAATCATGAATACTATTTGTAAATCTTAAGTTAAAGATGAATATGCTATAATAGAGTATCATGTACGGATACTGAGCATGAATGCATGAACATGTAAAATCAATGCAAGGCCAAGCATACTCAGAAGCTTCCTAACTTGCTTGTGAGTTGGAATATCCTTACCTATTAATGCCCAAAGACTACCCCAAGACATCACATGATGCCTAGTACCATAAGTGACCCTAAGCTAACCCATGATACTGGATAATTTGTGAACAATTGAATGAAATGCATAAAACTATAAATAATAAGTGGAAGAGATGTCATTAACTGAACTTGTTCATTACAAAATTGTATAAGAATGTTTACTTCAATAGATATACAAAAGAAAGAAAAAAATAGATAAATTAACTCTGACTGATTGTGTATGAAGCCTCTACTAATACTGACTATATGTAGTCGGGACATGACCCCTCGCAATCCCTAATTAATACGATTGAATAAAATTATAATACTAGAACTAGAGTTGACACGAGTCCTTGAATCAAGAGAACTCATCACTTGCTGGTTGAAAGTTATATTTTGTTGAGTCATGGTGTTTTAGGATAAACTGGTACCTACATAATGAAGAAATATATCCACAGACACATATATGTGGTCAGTACTTTGGAATGTAGGGATGAATTCAATAATTAAAACAAAAGCTGAACATTCTTTCAAATCATACAAGCTAAGTGTAAAAGGATTCACCTTAATCATGAATAAAACTGAAAGCTGAAATATCATACAACATGAATAATAAAACAGTATATGAATAAAGCTTGTGAGTTATTAAACTTAGTTTCTAAAATCTTTACTTTTATTTTCTTGGTGGGAGATTCTTATAACCGACATAAACCATGTGAGCTATCATGGAGTCCAACGTTTTACCCACATTGAGGAGAGTTTTTCTACCCTTTCCATCGAAATAAAACCTTAAATTAGAGTGATCACTATACTTATCTTATATTGGGTAAAGAAGGGTACACTCTCTGGTCGGCCCCTAAATATAAACCTACAATGACACGTAGTTTTGGATAAGAGGATGTGTTAAACCCACATTCCCCTCTGGGTGCTAAATACTAATCCCAAAACATTTACTTATATGTTCATACTTATGAAATCCACCTTAAAATAGCATATTGGTTTTTTAACTGAAAATCAACTATGCTTCTCTTACTTAAATCATATTCATGAGGAAACTTGTGGATTTCATGTCTTATCTTAGATCATAAGATCAAGCTAAACTTTAATCATGTTGTAATACTTGTAACTTGATCTTATAAGCTTAAACTTCTAATAAACTCAGTAATTTATTCTTGAACTTTAAATCATTCTTTATGTCATAAATACTTCATATCAAAATATCAAACTCAATGCTCAAATTGAAATCTTTTATCAATTCATCAAGCTTCATGTCAAAATAATGAAATTCATCTCATAATTGTGATCATGTAAGTAATAGTATGAGTAAAGGTATATTCTTGTGTAAACTAAACTTTAAATCATATGATAAAGCCATAATCTCAAAAAAAAAAAACATGGAAATTTGGGTATGAGCCCTAATTGAAATCACATAAATTCAACTTTAAAATAAAAGCTTTTGGGAACAAGGATGAAAGGTTATCCTTGTTCAAACCCCACATACCTGAAATTCTTGATTTCTTTATTTCTTGAAGGAGAACATCAATTTGGATCCTTGAAAGTTAAACTTTGGGAAGAAACCCAAATTTCTTTTCTCTTGAGAGTGGAGAGGAGAATAAATGTTTAAAATTGACTAATGATGTAAAAATATCATTTATAGGGTGATTTAAATTGTGGGGGTAGGTTTTGAGGTAAGGAAAAGAAAAAAATACCCCTAGAGAAACTGAATAAAAATTGCAGGAATTTTTAGTTGACAACTAAGTTGACAAGCGTCAACCTCTAGATGGACATGGAAACTTTCTAGTTAAGGTTGATGACTTAGTTGAAAACTTGTCAACAAGTTGACAGCTTGTCAACTTAGTCATCACCTTCTCTAATGATTTGAGGTGTTTCCTAGTCAAGGCTGATGACTAAGTTGAAAGCTTGTCATTTAGTTGACAGTTTGTCAACGTAAGTCGTTACCTTCTCTTAGACAGGCATTCTAAGGTAAAAAAAAAAGCATAACTTTCTACTTCAATATCGGATTAAGATAAAATTTGATGTGATGGAAAGAAGGCTCAAAGATATATAATTTGATATATTGTAGGAAACCTAACTCGTTATATTCTATTAGTAATGTCCATTAGAAGTTTACCCAAGTTGAAACATCTACTAAAACTTAATCGGTAGAAAAGTTCTCAACTCATTTTTGAGTTAGGAGATCTTTGTGATCTCGATTCATATACAAAGATGTTCCCACACTATAGAATTGACCGACACACTTATATTGATATAGAAATCATTTAGTTTGGGTCTATATACATATGAATTACGGTTCAAAGTGTAGCTAAAAAATGTGGGGTATTGCACACCCAAACAATATAGCTTATTGGTTACTATAGTGAACCTTGTGTGCATCTCTTGAATAGACTCTACCTCCTTTATAGTGAGAGTCTCATATTTATTTATCAGCATTCTTCATAGTGAAAGTCTCATATTAATTTATCAGAATCTCAACCTTAGACTGTTTTACCTGAGTAGTTTCTTCATGGGTTGTCTGAAGATAATCCCAGATCTCCTTAGCAGTTTGCCTGGCAGAGATCCTGTTGTACTCATCAGGACCAATACTACATACTAGAATCTTCTAAGCTTTATAGTTTTGTCTCTATCTTCTTCTTGTCAATATCATCAAACTCCTTCTTGGTTTTGGCAAATTGTGAGATGACATTACTAATCTTCACTGCATTTGTAGGAATAAAAGGGCCATCTTCAATGACATGCCAAAGCTCAGAATCTTCATTCATGATGAATTCATGCATTCTTATCTTCCACCACTCATAATATTCACCATTTATACTTGGGAAATAGTGGTTAACTGGCCTTCTTTTACATTTAGAGGAGCGAACATTTTTCAAGATTCTTCTAAGGTGTTAGCCTTTTGATGGAAGACCTGGCTCTGACACCAGATAAAGATTTGCAGTGGGTTGCTCCTAACTCAGGGACCTGCGCCCAGATGAACTCACATAGCAAGAACTATAAAGATGAATAATAAAAGTTCGTGGAAAGATAAATAGCTGACACAAGGTTTTTACGTGGAAACTCCTTACTCAAGGGAGAAAAACCATGACCTACCTCCAGGATTTCTAAGCTCTACTATATTCAAGTAATTTTTGAATACAAACTCCAAGGATTAACCTCCCAATCTTTTGTCTTCTAGCAATAACTCTATTACAAGAAAACATAAGTAGTAACTATACTGCTTCACCCTTCAGCTAACTTTAGCCTGAACAATCACCTAACTCTAGATGATTACAAAGAGAAAGAATTTCACCTAAAAAACTACTACAAATCATAAGAAAATATAGGCAAACATTTAAGAACACGATACAAAGGCTCAAATATAACAAGGAAATAAAATCCAACTATATGAGCTATCAGTTCCTTGTTGCAAGAGAAGTATTTGATTTGTAACTTTAGAAAGATATTTTGTTATAAGAATATAGAATAGCTGGTTTTATTATTGAGAAGATGAGTAATATATATCATAACATAAGAAAACCTAGGAGAGATTCCATTGGTTGAGGAAAAAAGGTTCAGCAGATTTTCACACTAACTTTTGTACTTTATGTCAGTTAAGATATTGATGGTGATAGTGGAAAATAAGCCCAACCTGTTCTCTAAGTTGTAGCAGCTTTATCATCACAAAATCTCTAGGAAACAGGTCCCAATATACAATTGGTCAATCATCAAAACTAAGGACTTAACAATTACAAACCAAAGTTTGTCTATCATATATAATTCCTAGGATGTTTGTCCAAAACACATCCTTTACAAACATTGAAGGAACTTCTAGTATATGCAATCTTCCAAAAGTTATTTCTTGGCTTCTTTGTTTGCTAAAAATTATGTTATATAATTTTTTTCCTTGAAGGTGTGCACGATTATCGGATCTCCCAACTTATGGATCAATTCCCTGTATTTACAAAAGAATCATAAGTGGATGAACCATTGGAAAACATTCTAATTACCTCTATAGATTATGGAATCTGTTGTAATCTCTTAATGTGTGAGATTTTGTTTTTTAGTTATTATTAATCATGGAGTTGTTAGTTCAAAGATAAAATTGGTGGCATAGGGTGTGCCTCCAATATATGTATGCTATAATTCAGTCCCCTTTGCAGTTTCTAATTCCCCCCCGCTATTCCCCTTAATTTGAAGGTAGATCCACCAATGTTAAATACATTGATGTCTAAACAAATTCCTCAAGCTATGTGTCCACTGCATAGGGAACTTCCTTCATCCCCCTCTATCAGGTGGTTCCTATTTAACAATAATAGTGGTTCTTATGCCAAAAATAGTATTATAAATTCCTAATATGTGATGACTTGCAATGTTATTACTATAAAAAACAATGCCTTTATTTTTTATTAAAGAGTTAAGTAATTTCCTCCTAACTGATAAGAGGTAAATGGTAGCAGTGCATTTCATGAAAGAATGATGATATCCAGTTATGTTGATTGAAGAGGTTCCATATTACTTTTTTTCTATAGTAAAGAAATAAGGCATCCGAACTTCCTTAATTGTCTTATTATTTTAAGGAACTTAAATTTTTTTTACTATTTATACCCCTAAATAATGTGCGAGTCTTATTACCCCTCTAATCGCCATGGAAATAAGTAAATACAAAATTTCCAAAGATAACTGTAACACCACATAAATTTTAGAACATTTGTGCACTTAATGTTGTATAAATTATTTTAATAAAAATGATTCACAGGTCTGATTCACTGTTGGTAGGTTGAACTCATGAGTCATGGATAGGTTCCATGACTCACAGAACAAGTCATGGATTAGATCCTAAAACTTGTAAAATCAATCTGATTTCCATGATTTGGGTTCACGAGTCATGAACAGGTTCCACAACTCATAGACCCAAGTGATTGATAAGATTCTAAAATCTAAAAAATCCATCTGATTTCCATGACTCGAATTCACAGACCGTGAACGCTTCCACGTCCCATGAAATAAGTCATGAAAGTTTGATTATAAGAAATTTTTTTAGGATCAACTTAGGGGCATTTTGGTCATTTTTCTTACAAGATCCGACCCTTGCTCACTTAAAACCCCTTTTGAATAACCAGTTATGATTATTTTTTAAAATAAATACAATTAAAAACCCTTCCTCCTCCCCAAAAACATTCAAAGAAGCATGAACACAAAGGATTGAAGATTCAAGGCTTAGATTCAAGTTGTCTCAAATTCTTTTCATAAAAAAGGCAAGTAGAACACTCCCTAGTTTAACTACTATAGCAAAGTATGAATTTAATTATTACTTATGTATATTATGTTAATAATTTGATATTAGAGTTTAGGATTTTATTATGAAAATTCGTATAAATTTCCCTTTTTCTTTATGAATGATTCTTAAACTATGATTCATAAATCATTGTTTGGGATTTTGAAACTAAAATAACTATTCAGAAAGGATGAATCTTCATGCATTGAAATATTTGGTGTTAAATGAATAATTTTTAAGCCATGGTAATGAAGTCTCCTAAAAGTTTAGAATTGAGTACTGAAAAATAGATGATTTCCCATCCTTTTTAACTTTGAAAGAAAAACATGTTTTGAATGTTTGAAATTGTTAATGGAATCTTAACTATGAATATGTTCATGATCTTAAAGATGGAATTCTAGAGTCCTAAAATGTGTAATGAATATAATTTTTAGCATGATATGGGAACTGGTAAGTCTGGATATGACGATATTGAAATATGAATGCCTTAATCATTGTCTCTGTGATAAATGTTATGAAAAATATTTTAATTAGTCTTAAAGAGAAGTGTGTAGTTTTACCGAGAAGTTGTAGTCATCATGACCAATACCTAAAATCGACTTTTCCTGTGTAGGGAGGTCTTGTCCTGAAAAATAGATGAATATTATATGCTTGCTTCTCATAGAGATATGCAATTTTGATAATGATATGATGGCCTATTGATGATTCCCTCAGTTGATACAGCTAACATAGACTGGGGCCCCGCCAGTTGGGTATGGATGTAAACTACATAGTTCAGAATTAAATATTTTCAAGTGATTACTTTTGATTCATGCTTTAAGTCATTTACTTCTTATTATATTTATTATGAGCTTATGATATGAATTTTATAAATTGTTTTATATACTACTTTGTTTCACTTTCCATGGGTTGCATGTCAGTACTCGTCATACTGACCGTCTTTAAACACTATATACTTACATGATGTAGGTTTTGAAGGTACTCCTCATGATCTGATTCAGCATTAGGATTTCACTTGGGATGGCATCTAGAAAGTGGTTAGCCATCTATCTTTCAGAGGGCTATGTTTATTTCTTTTAGTCAGACTTTGCTTAATTCTATTTTATGGTATTTATTGGGGCCATGTCCCAACGTAGGGTATTCATTAATTTAATTAGAGCTTCATAGACTAAATTGGTTGAATGTTTTATTTAATATTTCAAGACTTGGGATTTGAATCATTTATTATTTTACTTCATGTTTTATGGGAGAAATTTTGTATTTTATTTATGACTATGATTATGATGAAATAACAAGGGGCCATCACGGTCCTTCATTAGTTTGGGATGATATCACGACTAGTTCTACGGCTCAGGTTATGACAAACTTGATATCTGAGCATGGTATAGGGTCCCGAGGTATCTGTAAAGCCATGTCAGGTAGAGTTCTTTTTATGGGTGTGTAGTGTGCCATACTTTTAAAGGGGAGGCCACAAGATATTTAGGAATGTTTCCCTTTTCTTCATGTTCTAGTTCATGCTAAAAGTCTAGTTTCAGTGAATTCTCCAGATTCTTAATTTCCCATGCCTTTTAGATCATGCCACCAAGAATAACTAATGGCCAAAGGGCTTCAGCCAGAACTGCCGCCCCCACTAGGGAAAATGGTGAAGAGGATCATCTTACTTATTGGATAAAGACTCATAATAGATCCCATACTTCTAATTTCACTACTCCTGCTGATGTGGCACTAGCCATAACTAGTTCTCCTTGGGCTCCCTAAATTGGAACCATGTGGGCATAACCCTACAGGTGAAGTTTATAATGTTAAATTTAGACGGACTATTTGTATATTTGCTCAAATTCTGTCATCTCAGTCCCACTATTCAGGTAGTTCTGGCTCTATTATAGGTTCTTAGGATGCTACTCGAGTTGTCCAGTTTGTGCGATTAAACCCACTAATCTTTACTAGGTCTAAGACTGAGGAAGATCCCCAAGATTTTGTGGATGAAATAAAAAAGATTTTCTTGTTAATAAATACTAGTGATACCAAAGGGTGGAGTTTGTAGCCTACTAGATAGAAGGGGTGGCTTATCAGTTGTATGATGAGTTGGAGGAAATCAAAGTTGAGGATGTTGAACCTGTTATCTGGAAAAGGTTTTGAATATTTTCCTTGATCACTTCTTTCCTCATAAATTGAGAGAAGCTAAGGTTGAGGAGTGTGTAAATTTAAAGTAGGGGAAGATGAGTGTTAAGAAGTATACTCTGAAGCTTACTCAGTTGTCTTGACATGTTCTGGAGTTGGTGTCTAATATGAGGATTCATATGAGGAAGTTTGTTTTTGGTCTCTCTAGTGACTTAGTACTAGTATGTAAGGATGCCATGCTGAACAGTGACATGGCTATATCTAAGTTGGTGGTTTATCTATATTAAGTAGAGTCTAAAAAGAATAAATAGGGTAAGACAGAGGAGAGGCAGAATAAAAAAGATAGACTAGTAGATCACTATGTGAGTCAGCAACATAGCATAAAAGGGGGCAGACAATGGTTCAAGAAGAAATCTTAGGGTATCGTTCATTTGTTGACTAGTACACTAGCCTCCAAACCTTTGACTGATCAGTGATAACACTCTAACAGTGAGCCTAAGATGAATGATACTTACTCTTAAGCTAGTGTGGCACAGTCGGGTCGACCTTATCATCCTTGCAATAACTATGGGAAGCTTTATCATGGAATTTGTTGATTTAATAAGGGGGTATGTTATAATTGTGGCTATACTAGTCATTATCAGTGGGAGTATCCATCGACAAAGGGAAATAAGGATAAAGATACTAGTTTTAATCCCCAACTTCAATAGGTCCTACTTTTGATTTAGGAGAGGGTCATAACTGTCTATACGCCTAATTTACTCATTAGAATTTAAAGGTCTCACCAGATGTTGTCACGGGTATGTTACAGATCTTCGTATGTGATGTGTATGTACTACTTAATCTTAGTTCCACCCTATATTATGTGACCCTTTATGTGGCTGTGAATTTTGGATTTGGTCTCAAAATATTCCTGAACCTTTCTCAGTTTCTAGCCCTATAAATGAGTCCATTATAGTTATAAGGGTCAATAAAAATTGCATTGTGCTTATTTCTCATTGAGATAGTATGGTAGATCTAGTAGAACTTGGCATGGTATACTTTGATGTAATTCTAAGGATAGATTTGGTCCATTTGTGTTATGTGACCTTGGACTGCAGAACCAGAAAAGTCACTTCACATTTTCCTAATGAACCGGTCATAGAATAGGAAGGTAGTTCCTTGGAACCAAAGAGAAGATTCATTTTTTATCTAGGAGCATAAAAATTGATATCTAAGGTTTGTTTGTACCATCTAGTTTGGGTTAACTATTTTAGTGGAAAAAGTCCTTTACTATAGTCCATTTCGATTGTTAATGATTTTCTCAAAGTCTTTCCTGGTGACCTTCCTAGGATTTCGCTTAATAGGGAGATAGACTTTGGGATTGATCTTTTGCTAGATACTTGACCCATTTATCTTCCACCATATCAGATAGCTTATACAGATCTAAAATATTTGAAAGAATAGTTGAAAGACCTCTTTGATAAGGGTTTTATCCATCCTAGTGTCTCACTCAGAGATACTTTGTTACTCTTCATATGAATAAAGATGGGTCCCTTTGTATGTTCATAGATTATAGTCTTCTAAATAAGGTCGTGGTGAAAAATTAAGTATCCTCTTTTCAAAATTGATGTCCTTTTCGACCAGCTTCAGGGTATCAAATATTTCTCCAAGATAGATTTTTATTCGAGTTACCATCAGTTAAAGGTTGAGGAAGCTGATATTCCCAAGACTTCTTTTCAAACCTGGTATGGGCATTCTGAATTTTTGGTTATGTCCTTTGGTTTATCTAATGCCCCTGCAACATTTACAGATCTTATGAATGGGGTGTTTAAGCATTTTTTGGACTTTTTTACTATAGTGTTTAAGCATTTTTGGTACTTTTTATTATAGTGTTTAAGCATTATAGTGTTCATTGATGATATCCCATTTTACCCACAGAGTAAGGAGGATTATTCCAATCACCTCCGAATTGTCCTTTAGACCCTTAAGGATCAAGAATTATGTGCCAAGTTCTTTAATTGTGAATTCTAGTTGAATTCCATGGCTTTTATCAATCATATTATTTCTATTAGAAGGATTAAGGTGGATCGTCAAAAGATTGAGGTGGTAAAAAAATGGCCTAGACCCATAACTCTAATTCATATTAGGAGTTTCTTGGGTTTGGTGGGTTACTATAGGAGGTTAGTGGAAATTTTATCTATTATAGCTACACCATTAACTAAGTTGACTAAAAAATATTTAAAGTTCCAGTGGACCAATGCTTATGAGGGGTATTTTGACAAGTTAAGAGATCAGTTGAAATCTGCACCTATTTTGACCCTTCCCGATGGTACTGAAGGCTTCATAGGGTATTTTTATGTGTCTCGAGTAAGACTTGGTTGTGTTATTATGCAGCATAGCAAGTTTATGGCTTAAGTTTCTAGGAAACTTAAGGAACTTGAGAAAAACTACCCAGCCCATGAGCTTGAGCTAGCGGCAGTGGTTTTTGTACTTAAGATTTGGTGTCATTATTTATATGGAGTGCATATGATATTTCCGCTGATCACAAGAGTCTGTAATATGATTTCACACAGGAGGAGTTCAATCTTAGTTAAAGAAGATGTCTTGAACTATTGAAGGATTATGATATGAGTTTGCATTATCACCAAGGTAAGGATAATATGGTTGTTGATACTCTTAGTAGGTTATCTATGGGTAGCCTTTTAAATGTAGAAAATGATAAGAGAGAATTGATGAAGGATATTTTGCTAACTTAAGAGTCTCACTTTTGAACTTCAAGAATAAATGAGTGGTCGTTGAGAAGATGGCCAAGTCTTCTTAGGGTGTTTAAGTAAAGTTAAAGAAGATTACTTATGCAGATTAAGTAGGATATTGTCCAGGTATTAGCTTTTGAGATTAGGGGAGATGACATACTACAGTACCAAGGGAGATTGTACATGCGGAGTATTGATAATTTATGTGAGCGAATTCTGAATGAGGCTCATATTTCTAGGTATACCGTTCACCCTGGTGCTACTAAGACATATCATGATTTGAAAGAATTATATTGGTGTAATAATATGAAGAGTGAGTTCATAAATTTTGTTACCAAGTTCTCCAATTGCCAGGAAGTTAAGGTTGAGAATTTGAGGCTTGGTGGTACATCGTAAGACATAGCTATTCCCTGGAAGTGGGAATTGATAAATATGGAATTTGTTATCGGTCTCCCGTATTCTCATAACCAATGCGATTCTATTTTGATCATTATTGACAGGATGACCAAGTCTGCTCACTTTTTGTCTATGAAAATTACTTATTCAAAAGAGGAGTATGCAAACTTATACATTCAGGACATTGTTAGATTGCATGGGGCTCCTAAATCTATAATATCTTATAGAAGTATGCAATATATTTCTTAGTTTTGGAAGGCTTTTCAAAAATCTTTGGGTACTCAAATTAACCTTAGCACCGCTTTCCACCCTCAAATGGATGGACAAGTAGAGCGCACTATCCAGACTTTGGAGGATATTTTGAGAGCCTGTGTCATTGAATTTAAAGGTTGTTGGGTAGATTATTTGCCTCTTATTGAGTTTTCCTACAATAATAGTTGTCACTATAGAATTCAGATGGCACCATTCGAGGCTCTCTATGGTAGGAGATGTAGGTTACTTATAGGGTGGTATGAGTTGGGTGAAGCTGGATTGTTTGGACCTGACCTTGTGCACTAAGGAATGGATAAAGTTAAGTTTATTCATGAGAATATTAAGACTACTCAAAGTTCTTAAAATTCCTATGCGGATGTGAGGCAAAGAGAGTTGGAGTTCAAACTTGATGATTGGGTGTTCCAAAAGTCTCTACTATGAAAGGAGTAATGAGGCTTGGGAAAAAAGGTACGTTCAACCCTTATTACATCGGCCCATACCATATTTTGAGAAAGTTTAGGTATGTTGATTATGAGTTAGATTTACCCACGAGTATGGCATTGGTTCATCCAGTGTTTCATGTGTCTATGCTCAAAGTGTGTGGGTTACCATTCTCTTATAGTCCCCATGGAGGATATTAGTGTGAAAGATTCTTTGTCCTATGAGGAATGTTCTATCAAAATTTTGTATTTTTCAAGTTTGAAAGTTGTGAACCAAGGAAATTGCTCCATGAAGATATTGTGGAGCAATCAAAAGGTAGAGGAGGTTACTTGGGGATCAGAGGAAGACATGAAGGCTAGATATCCTTCATTTTTCACATTGTCAGATGATATTGTTGGAGGTACAAATTCTATGTCATCCTTAATTATCTCATATTCATGCCTTAATAAATGTGCTTAAATGAAATCCTAAAGTTTTATGAGTCGTTTCTAATTCATTGATTGTTATGTCATGAGAGTTGTCTTCTTGTATGTAAAGTTTTAGCCTTTATCCTATGTCAGGGAGTTACATTAAATCCTTAGCCATCAATCAAGGACGAATGGTCACAATGGGGGGGGGGGATATTGTAGCACCTCAAAATTTTAGAACATTCGTTCACCCAATGTTGTATAAATTATTGTTAAAAAAACTACTAATTCACGAGTCTGATTCACAATAGGTAGGTTCAGCTCATGAGTCATTAACAGGTTTTATGACTCATGAAGCAAGTCATGGATGAGATCCTGAAAGTTATAAAATCGATCTAATTTCCACAAGTTGGGTTCACGAATTGTGAGCAGGTTCCATGACTCGTAGACCCAACTTGTGGATCAGATTGTGAAAGGTATAAAATACATCTGATTTCCACAACTCGAGTTCACAGATCGTGAAAGCTTCCACGACCCGTGAACTAAGTCGTGAAAATCTGATTCAGAGAACCTTTCTGTAGGGCCAACTTACGGGCATTCTGGTTATTTTCCTTACAAGATCTGACCTCTACATATATAAAACCCCTTTTGAACAATCAGTTATAATTATTCTCAATAGGAATACGATTAGAAAGCCTTTCTCTTCCCTCAAAACATTATAAAAGAAAGAACACCTAGGGTTCAAGATTCAAGACTCATATTCAAGCTATCTCAAATTCTTTTCATATAAAAGCATGTTGAATAACCCCTACTTTAACTAGTATTACAAAGTGTAAATTTAATTATTATTTATGTGTATTATGTTGGTAATTTGAAATTAGAGTTGAAGAATTTATTACAAAAAATTTGTAAGAATTTCTTATTTTCTTTATGAATGATTTTAAATATTTGTTTGGGGTTTTGAGACTAAAATGACTATTTTAAAATAATGAATCTTCTTGTCTTGGAAGATTCAGTGTTAAATATATAATTATTTAAGCTATGGTCATGAAGTCTCCTAAAAGTTTAGAATTAAGTACTGAATAATAGATGATTTCCCATGCTTTGTGACTTTGAAAGAAAATAATATTTTGAATGTTTGAAATTGCTTATGGAAGCTTAACCATGAATATGTTCATGATTTTAAAGGTGAGATTCTAGAGTATAAAAATATATAATGAATATAATTTTTGGCATGATATGGGGACTTGCAAGTCTTGGTATGACTATATAAAAATATGAATGCCTTAATAAAAGACTCCATGATAAATGTGATGAAAAGTATTTTAATTATGCTTAAAGAGAAGTGTGTAGTTTCACCGAGAAGGTGTAGTTTCGTGATCAATACTTCAAATTGCGTTTGACAATTTGGGAGGTCTTGTCCTGAAAAATGGATGATTGTTGTATACTTGCTTCGAGTAGAGGTATGCAGTTATGATAATGATATGATGGACTAATGAGGATTACCTCAATTTATGCGGCTAACATAGACTAGGGCCACCTCAATTTAATCGGCTAACATAGATTAGGGCTCTTCTAGTTAGGTACGGACTGGACCCATATAGCCCGTGGGTTACTTAATGTCGGTGTAAACTACATAGTTCATAATTAAAGATTCAAGTGATTACTTTTCTTTCATTCTTTAAGTCAGTTACTTCTAATTATCGTTATTATGAGCTTATGATATGAATTTTATAAACTGTTTTATATACTGCTTTGGTTCCCTTCCTTGGGTTGCATGCCAGTACTCGTTGTATTGACCATCTTTGAACATTAAATCCTTTAATGATGTGGGTTTTGAAGCTTATCCTCGTGATCTGGTCCAATATTAGGATTTTACTCGGGACGACATCTAGCAAGTGGTGAGCCATCCATTTTATGGAGGGAAATGATTATTTCTTTCAGTTAGACTTTTTTTATTTCAATTTTATGGTATTTTCCTGGGCCATGTCTCGACATAGGGTATTCACTCATTTAGTTAGAGTCATCGTATACTGAGTCAGTCAAATATTTTATTTCATATTTCAAGATTGGGATTTGAATCATATTTTATTGAACTTCATATTTTATGGACCTAATTCTGCACTTTATTTTTAACTATGCTTATGATGAAATGATAAGGAATATCGCGGGCCTTCATTGGTATGGGATGCCCATCACAGCTAAGATCATAGCTCAATTCATGAAAAACTTGGTATCACAATGCGGTTTAGGGTCCCAGGGTGTTTGCAAAGCCGTGTTAGGTAGAGTCCTTTTTTATGGGTGTGTAGAGCACGATACTTATAAAGGGGAGGCTACAAGACATTTAGGAATGTTTCTCTTTTCTTCATGTTATACTTCATTCTAAAAAAGTCAAGTTGCAATGAATTCTCTAAAATCCTAATTTTCCACGCATTTTAGATCATGCCTCCAAGAAGAGCTAACGGCCAAAAGGCTTTAGCTGGAATCACCGCCCCCACTAGGGAAAATGGTGAAGAGGCTCATCCTACTTATGGGATATAAACCCATAATAGAGCCCATAATTCTATTGTCACTACTATTTCTGGGGTGACAATAACCCTGACTATCACTCTTAAGGCTCCCAGGACTAGACCCATGGGGGTACAACCCCCACAAGGAAAAGTTTCTAATACTGAATTCAGACAAACTATTAATATGCTTGCTCAGATTATGTCATCTCAGTCCCACCATTTAGGTAATTTTTGATTTATTTTAGGTTTCTTGGATATTATTCGAGTTGTCCAGTTTATGCGATTGAAAGTTCAAAGATACTACTTCTTCAGCCCCAGCTTCAAAGGGTCCTACTTCTGATACAGGCTGGGGTCCTACTCGTCAAAATATAGAAGCCTCAACAAATATTGTCATGGGTTCCCTTTCCTTAGGTTGCATGCCAATAATCATCGTACTGACCATCTACAAACACTATAGCCTCTTATGATGTAGGTATCGAAGTTCATCCTTGTGATTTAATTCAGTATTAGGATATTACTCGTAACGACAGCTTGCAAGTGGTGAACCGTCCATATTTTTTAGGGTTATGTTTATTTACTTTCATTTGATTTTACTTATCTTTCCTTGACATAAGGTATTCACTAATTCAGTTAGAAGCTTCATAGACTGATTCAGTCAAATGTTTTGTTTCATATTTCAGGATTTGTAATTTAAATCATCTGTTATTGGACTTAGTATTTTATAGGCATAATTATACACTTTATTTATGAATATGCTTATGATGAAATGCTTAGGGGCCTTCATTGGTCTGGGTGTCTGTCATGGCTAGGGCCATAGCTCAGGTCGTGACAATAATCTTTTCAAGCAAATTACTATTAGCAATTGAGAAGAAGCGATCAAAAAGTTTAATAAAGGCTAGATGTAGGTGAGTTTTGACTACAAGATCCTTGTAATTAAATTGAATGATGCAAGGATAACTTTCCCTTCGTCTTTCCCTACCAACAACATGTCCTTTCCTCAACTACATATCTCGATACTAATGGACAAACCACTAATGTGTTGTTTACACACGCAGAAGATGATTTTTAATTGCCCATCCAGAGTATCCAAAAATGGAAAACAAATATGCCTCTAATTTAATATTTTTTTTGGTATCTTCACAATTCAACTCAGGGAAAAATGGCAGATGGACTTAATTTATTGAATAATGACAGGTTAAGTAATAAAGCTCAACACAGTTTACACTTTTTGTTGGTGTACATAACTGATGAAGTTCTCAAATTATTATAATCTTTTTGTCTTTTAATATATATTTGATGAAATGTCAAAAACAAAAATTTTGGGGAAATGATAATTGCAAGAAATTTTAGAGCAGTTGTAAGGACAAACCCTAGGTATGAAATGGATCTCTTTTCCCAAAAATTTATCAGATTTTTTTTGAATTTTGTTCTAATAGATATGTACGTGTATATGTGTTCATTTCATTTTATACAACTTAATATTATAGATTGATTCACTCAAAAGCTTACTTTGACTCTGTTTAATGACCATCAGGTTCTATCAGTTGTGCCGACATTTTTGGTATGCTTCTTCAGCATTCTGTGCTTATAAAAGTTAATTTATAATTGATATAGATATGATTAGTTCTTTGAAAGGAAAAAATTAAGATCTCTTATGGCTTTTTGTTTGTTTTGATTTGTTATAATGGTTTTGCAAAATTTCCCGCAAATTAATTTACACAATATGAGTAATTCCTTGAAGGGAAAAAGTAATATTTTTTATGGCTTTCTTTTTCTGACTTATTGTCATGGTTCTGTAAGTCTTTCATTTTTTTATCTGATTTGATATGGTTTTCCTTGAGTCAAAGGATTACCTGAAACAACCTTTCAACCTCCCAAGATAGAGGTAAGGTCTATCCTTTCACAGATATGTTGTTGTTGGTTCTGTAAATCTATCTTTTCACAGATATGCTTTGCTCATAGTGAAAAATGCTTTTGTTTCTAGGTTGATCAAGTCTTTGTAGTTTGTTCTTACAATTATAAACTCACATATATTTAAGAAATTAGTGTGGATATATCAAATATCTGTAACACTCTGAATCTGGTACCCGAAATGCTACACGGTGCTCATGACCCCAAAGGACCACAAGATAACCCATGACTGATATCTGAACCTAGACACTACATAATACACTGTATAAATGCGAAAATAAAGGTTGTAAGGCCGTTAGTTTCAAAACTGTAACATACCTAATAAAACATAACATATGGATGGGGTATGAAATGTCCAAAACAACTGAAATAAACTATCTGAACATACTGTAGTCTGAAAAGCCTCTAACTGATTGAATTGTCTGAATAAGGTATTGATGGGACATGTCCCCAACTAACTCCAACTACTGAAAATAATTAATTAATGAGATAATAAAGTAATGGTTATGTCCTCGAAGGATCACTGCTAACTCTGACTGTAGAGATTGGAGTGCTACTAATGCTCTGTAGCTTGTGCTTCTGAACTTAAGGTATTAAACACCATAGCACAAATGCGTCGGAATGTTGGAATGTACTGGTATTCATGTGAGGTAGGATGAATGCAAAGGGTTCACATGCATGAACTATACTAACTAACTGAATAACATGAACGTGAGAATATATGCATGAATACATAATGACCATAACTGAGTTCGTGATAACATGATTATTGAACCTGAGTACTGATAACATGAGATACTGATATCTGTATAACTAAAATAACTGATACTGAGCGACTGTATCTGACAGTCTAGGTTCTGATGGAACTAGCTAAGTTTTGTACTATTCTGAGTTGACTGTATCTGACAGTTCTGAATCCTATAGAACTATCTAAGTTCTATTACTAAGACTGAATGACTGTATCTAATAGTCCTAATTCTGTACTGAAACTATGGGAAGTAGTCATCTAACTGACATGCCCAAATAATGCAATATAGTTGAGTTGGGGTCCAATTTGTAACCCCAATTGGAAGGGTGTCAATGCCGCTCCACTGGTAAGGACAATCTATAAGTAACCCTCATATAATAGGTTACTCTAGTGAGAATGGCGGGAACCCTCATATAACAGCTTAAGCCACCTCATCTACCCTCATATAATAGGCTATGATGTCTCAACCTACACTGGCTATGTAGTTCTGTAACGCAAGGATTACTTCTAAGAATCACACCTTTATATAACAGGTGGGTTCCCATCTTTGGGTTCGCTCCGTGCTAATTTCTACTTCTATCTAGATAGACACTGAACATGATTAACTGAACTAACTGGACTGAGTTAACTTAGGTCCGCTGTCTGACGGAATACTACTGAGATTACTGAATTTCTGAGGTTTCTTTGATTACTGAGTTTACTGAGTTTTCCTGAGCCACATAACTGACTAAATTTCTATGACAATGTCTCGACTGATAGTATCTTGAAAACATGACACTGGCTCTAGGTACACAGCTATTTGTTGGGTACAAGTACCCCCGCGACTCGATAGCATGAAACTGACAAAGCATGACTTTCTTGAATACATGACAAATATCACAATCCATAATACAATAAGTTGGAGAATTCATAAAGTACAAGTTCTAAAGCACCACAATGGCCACACATATATCCATAACTCATTGACTAAGATATTTTATTAAACTCTTGACATGCATAAACTTGTACATAAATGGGGATTTCATATTATCATACTAGTATGACACTTTTCATTCACATAGGCATTTAATCGAACACATGGGGAGCATGCTTTGGTTATACAATCATTAACACATCTAATAATCATGGACATATCAATCAAAGTGGAAATTTAAGGGTTTATCATGATTACTATGCAAATCTCCACATCCTAGGGTCAATCATTGGAATATGTAATTTCAAACATGAACCAAAACCCCAGAACATCATGAACATGAATTTCAATTCAATTTAAATCATGAACATTCATAAATACACCAATCTTGGATTTTGAAAAGAGATTCTTGAGATTCATGGGTGAAAGGGACCCATGATCAACACATGACATACCTGGGTGGATGATTTCTTGATAATTGATGGAGGAAAACTTAAATTCTTGACTTGGAATTAAACACCTAGGGTTTCTTGTTCTTGAGGATTGATCTTTGAGAGAAACCCTAATTTGATGTTATAAATGAATAATAAAGTTATAGGCTATGGTATGGTATAATTAGAGGTTAAAACAGGTGGAAAAAGATCCAAATACCCTTTAAAAATGACTTAAAATTTGTTGAATTGGACCTGCGATGGCATGTATGATGGTCCATTACTGGCTCGACGGTCTTTCATTTTGACCGTCATATGTGGACCAAAAAAAAACTCACTTCCTTATTGATAGCTTGGGTGAAGGTCTGTCGCAAGTTCAACGATCTGTCAACTTGTCTATTGCACCTTATCCAGAAGGTTGACTCACTATCTTGGCTGCGATGGTCTAGGCGATGGTCCGTTGCTAGATCGATGGTTCGTCAACCTAGCCGTCGTACCTGGGCGATTCTGACAGCTCTGAGTAAATCATCTATAAATTTTTACTCCAATACCGGATTTGGACAAAATTGGTATTATTGTAAAGCTAATTCAATATCCCACATGATTAAAAGTGAAAATCTTAAAAATTCCATGTAGACAAAAATGGATTCATATTTCAAAGTAAGTTTCTAACATACTTAGGATTATTTCAAGCTCGGTAGAAGTATGGGGTATTACAATATCATCATATTAAACTCACCAAGTATCCTATAGAAATAAATACAATAATTTAGAGCTCAAAACAACACAACATCCAAGACAACGAACTAGAAACTTAGGCTAAGAATACTAGTTTTGCTCCTTTTGATCTTTCACTTATCTTTGCCTATTGGATAGATTAAATTTTACTTTAAACACTATAAATAACTTGTCACACATATAATTATGCAGTCATACCATTAGGAACTCATTACACACATTATAATCCATCACGATCAACTAGAACAACACCTAGCTTAAGATAGAAATACTAGTTTTCTCGTTTGAACTCTAAGTGACCAAATTAAGTACAAATTTTTTTGAAATATACCTTAAATATTATAATAAACTAATTAAACACTTTGATGCTCAATTATATCATTATTCACTCATAAATCACATAAAAAGTCCTCAAAATAAGGTTAAATAAACTAGCATAATAATGTTGAGGTGCACAAATTCACCTCAGATCACTATGTCAAGTGGAGTCTCTTTTATGGGAGAATAGCATGCCATAATTAGAAGAGAGAGGCTATGAGACATTTAGGAATGTTTTCCTTTCTTGTTGTCTTCCTTCTAGCTATAGAGTCTAAGGTCTTAGATTCCACTAATTTCTCATTTGCTCGCTTTTTCAGATCATGCATCCCAGATGATTTGAATCTCATGGAAACTCCTCTATTCCACTTAGGGATACTATTGATAGGACACTCCCTACTTATGGGGTTTATACCCGATCTAGGGGTCCAATTCCTTATTGTCCTTTTGGAGTTCCACCGGTTCCCTCTAGCCCTCTTTGAGATCCTCAGGATAATGTGACAAATTTTGAGTTTTGTTAGTATATTCATATGTTGGATCAGCTGGTAGCTTCTAAGTTTAAGTAGAGTACTCCATCTTCTGAGGCCACAATGGTTGGCCAATTTATGAGGTTGATTCCTCTAACTTTTACTGGTATTAAGGTTGAGGATGATCCTTAAGATTTTATTAATGAGATAGAAAATATACTATGGATTATACATGCTTCAAATGTTGAAGTTGTGGAGTTTTCTTCCTCTTAATTGAATAATATCGAAAACTAATGGTATAAGGAGTGGGAATAGTCTAGGGGAGATGATGCTGACTCTACATTATGGGATAATTTTTTAGTGCCTTTTTGGATGTTGAAGTTGTGGAGTTTTCTTCCTTAAAATTCCATTAGAGCTCCAGTATGATCCTGAGTTGGTGTCTAGCAAGAGAGCTAAAATACATAATTTTACTTTTGGGTAGTCCTGTGAGTTGATTCTGGAGAGTAAAGCTACCTTGTTGAACGAGGATATGGATATTTCTCAGCTTGGGGTGTATATACAGCAGGTTGAGAAAGAAAAGAAAAAGCAGGCTAAGATTAGTGAGAGGCATAGTAAGAAATTTAGATTTTCTAATCAGGGTAGAGGCCAATAGTAGAATGGTAGAGATGGGGGAAAGTTGTCTAAGAAGAAGTGGAGGAGTTTTGATTCTTTCTCTATGGCTAGTACTCCTTACCCAAAGCCTTTGGGTGATTATTTTTCTCAACATGATGTGGGGTACAGGGAATAGGGTGCCCAATCTTTGGTTGGGTGGGGCTCAATCTGCTCTATCGTATCCTCCTTATAGATTCTATGGCCAATATGAGAAGGAAGAAACTAATGTTTTAATTCTGGTCAAATTGTCCATATGCAGTATTATTTTCCTTCTAGGATTTCTTCTGGGGCCAATGAGATTCATGTTTTCTCTTCCATCTTCTGTACCAAAGGGTGTTGTATCTACTTCAAGTACCAGAACTGGCCAAAATTATTTATATGCTCTTTCTTCTTGTCAATACTCTGAGGCATCTCCCAATGTCATTACTAGTATGTTTAAACTCTTTTCCCATGATGTGTATTGTTTACTTAATCCAGGGTCTACTCTCTCTTATGTGACCCCATTTGTTGCTATACATTTTGGTTTTGATCCTGAGTATTCGTCAGACCCTTTTTAAATTTCTACCTTGGTGGGAAACTCTGTGATTACTAGAATAGTCTATTAGGGTTGTGTGGTATTTTTTGGTAATAAAGAAACTCTGGTAGACTTGAAAGAGTTAGACATAATTGACGTTGATGTTATTTTAGGGATGGACTGATTGCACTCATGTTGTGCTTCTTTAGATTGTTGGATCCATAAGGTCATGTTTAAATTTCCTAATTAACAAATTGTTGGATAGAAGGGAATTTCCCTAGAGCCTAAAGGGTGGTTCATATCATATCTTAGAGCCCAAAAACTAATTTCCAAGGGATGTCTCATAATTTGGTCTAGGTTTTTGATCCTAACTCAGAGGTTCTTTCTTTACATTCTATTCTTATAGTAAATGAGTTTCCTAAAGTATTTCCTGATGATCTTCCTGGTGTCCCTCCCAATAGGGAGATTGATTTTGGTATTGATCTTATTTTAGAAACTTATCCTATTTCTATTCTCCCATATAGAATTGCTCCAGCATAGTTGAAGGATCTCTTAGACAAGGTTTTCATTCATCCCAGTGTGTCCCCATTAGGCGCACCTATATTATTCATGCGTAAGAAGGATGGTTCCCTTCAGATGTGCATTGATTATTGGCAACTAAATAAGGTAATGGTAAAGAATAAGTACCCACTTCTGAGAATTGGTGATCTCATAGATCAACTTCAGAGTGCAAAATTTTTCTCTAAGATCAATCTCTAATTCAGGTATCATTAGTTACAAATTAGGGAAGAGATATCCCTAAGACAACTTTCTGTACTCGATATGGGCATTTTAAGTTCTTAATGATGTCGTTTGTATAAACCAATGCCCCTCTGACATTCATGGAATTGATGACTAGGGTTATCCATTAGTTTCTGGATCTGTTCGTGATTATCTTAATTGATGACATATTAGTGTACTTTAAGAGTAAGAAAGATCATCTGATCACCTATGCCTTGTGTTGCAGACCTTGAAAGATTAGCAGTTGTATGCTAAGTTCTCTAAATATAAGTTCTGTTTGAATGCCATAAATTATCTAGGTCATATTGTGTATAGTGAGGAGATTATTGTGGATCCTCAGAAAGTTGTTGTGGTTAAGAGGTGCTTAGACTCATGACTCCAATCGATATTTGGAGCTTTTTGGGTTTAAATAGTTATTGTAGGAGTTCTGCGGAAAGATTTTCTTCTATTGCTGCTTCATTAACCAAGTTGACTCAGAAAAAGGTAAAGTTCTTATGGTCTAATACTTGAAAGGGTAGTTTTGAGAAGCTAAAAGATAAGTTGACTTCGCTCCAGTATTGAATCTACCTAAAGTTACCGAGGGTTTTATTATCTATTATGATGTATCCTAGGTTGGTTTGGGTTGTGTGTTAATGCATCATGGAAAGGTAGTTGCTTATACCTCTAGATAGTTAAAGTTCCAAAAGAAGAACTAGCTGACTCATGACTTACAGTTGTTGGTCCTGTTGTTTGCATAGAAAATTTGGTGTCACTATCTTTATGGGGTCCATGTTGATATCTTTTATAATTATAAGAGCTTGCAGTATGTGTTCACTTAGAAAGAGCTCAATCTCAGGCAAAGAAGGTGGCTTGAGTTCCTGAAGGACTATGATGAGTCTTCACTACCATCCAGGTAAAGCTAATGTAGTTACTGATGCTCTTAGCAGGTTATTCATGGGGAGTTTAGCTCAGGTGGATAAGGATAAGCGGGCATTGGTGAAGGATATTCATCACTTAGATAACCTTAAATTTGTCTCTTAGACTCTAAGGATGGCTGTGGGTTTGTGCAACAGGTGGAGTAATCATCTCTTGGTTGGGAAATAAAAGAGAAACAGGTGTTAGCCCCTCTCTTGATGAAGATTAAGGATGACATGGGTAAGTAGAAGGTGATGGCCTTTAAGGTCGGTGGTGATGGTATCTTGAGGTACCAAAAAAGGTTATGTGTTACTGATGTTGATGGGTTTTGAGGTAAGATTTTAGCTGAGGCCCATGAATCATAATATATGGTTCATCCCAGTTCAACAAAGATGTATCACGATCTCAAGGATATGTATTGGTGGAATAATATATAGCGGGATGTAGCTAACTTTGTGGCTAAGTGTATGGTGTGTCAGCAAGTGAAGGTGGAGCATATGAGACTCGAAGGGCTACTCCAATAAATCAAACTATTTCGGTAGAAGTGGCAGGTAATTAATATGGATTTCATTATTAGATGTTCGTGGTCGTGGAATCAGTGTGACTCTATTTGCATTTTCATGGATAGGATAACTAAGTCAACTCACTTCTTGCTAGTGAGGACTAATTATTCTGCCAAGGACTATGCAAAATTGTTCCTTTGGGAGGTTGTAAAGTTCCTTAGTGCACCTGTCCCGATCATTTTGGATCGTGGTACTTATTTTTCATCGTATTTCTGGCGCTCTTTTCAGCGTGGTCTGGGAATAAGCAGAGTCTTAGTACTGCTTTCCACCTGCAGTCGGATGGGCAAGCAGAAAGAACTATTTAGACTCTGGCAGATATATTGCGAGCCTGCAGAATTAACTTTGGTGGTAGTTAGTTCAACAACTTGCCTCTCATTTAATTTTCCTATAACAATAGTTACCATTCTAGAATTCGTATGGCCCCATTTGAGGCATTGTATGGTAGGAGGTGTCAATCTCCTATTAGGTGGTTTGAGGTTGGTGAAGCAAAGATATTTGGCCCAAATTTGTGTAACGCCCCAATTTTCTAAACCGGAATGCTACACGGTGCTTATGACCCCGAGGGACCACAACCTAACCCATGACTGATATTTGTACCTGTAGACAGCAATTCATGACATAATAATGTGGAAAACATACACAATAGGCAATAAGGTTCAACTGAAATAATATAACATCCATATAGGCAAAAAATACCCAAAACAACTGAAAACAGAATCTGAAAGCTAAATCTGAGCAGAAATTCGAAAGCCTTTAAGTACTGTCTGAAATAAGGAGTTGAAGGAACATGTATCCAACTAACTCCGTAAAATTGAACTAAAGAAATAAATGAATAACTCAAATAATATTATCCTCGAATGAAGAGGACTCACTGCAACTCTGTATGCTGAATGCGACTGCGACTACTGGTCTGGGACTCGTGCCTCTGAACCTATGGTGTAACATGAAAAGAAAGCACCATAGCGCAAATACGTCAGTACAACTGGAGTACTGAGTATACGAGTGAGGTAGGCTAATGCAAGGACTTACGTGCATGACTAATACTACTAACTGGATGATATGAACGTAAGATTACAAATATACATACATAGTAACTAAGATCGTGAGCACGTGATGGCTAAATATGTATGCTAATACATGGCTGGAACCGTAGTTCTGATAACATGAATGACTGTATTTGATAGCCCTGAATCTGGTTGAACTCTCTGAGTTCCGTGCTATAACTGAATTTGACCGTATCTAACAGTCCTGGTATGCTGATATCGAAGAACTGTCTGAGTTTTTTTACTGAGATTGATACTGAAACTATGGCAGGTAGTTGTTTAACCGACATGCCCCATATGTGCCATTATGGCTAAGATGAGGTCCAATCTCTGCCCAGACTGGAAGGGTGTCAATACCGCGCCACTTGTAAGGACAACATGTGTGCAACCCTTATATAACAGGTAACTCTAGTGAGAATGGTGGGAACCCTCATATGACAGGTTAGCCACCTCATCTACTCTCATATAATAGGCTGTGATGTCTCAACCTATGCTGGCTACATAGTTTTGGAATGCAAGGATGACTGCTAATAATCACACCCTCTTATACAGGTGAGTTCCCATCCTTGGGTTTACATGGTGCTAACTTCTACTCCCCTTTGAAGAGACTAAATATGATTCAAATGACTGTACATGGACAGATTAACTGACTTCCATTGACTGATGGAGTAGTACTATTGTCTGAGAGTTAACTGGGATCATGAGATTTCTGAGATTTCCTGAGTCACATGACTGACTGAGTTCTATAGATTATAGCTTGACTGAGATTATTCTGACAACATGACATGGCTCTAGGCACAAAACTATGTTTTTCAGGTACGAATACCCCCAGGACTCGATAGAAGAAAGTTGACACACATGACACGACTTGATCACAAGATTGGAGTCCACAATTCACTATATCATAAGTAGGGGATAGTATATTTCATGTATTTTATCAACACCTCAAACATGGTAGGGAAAGCATGGATATAATTCGCACACAAAATTCATATTTCCATCATCATACATACTTCATGCCATCACCATAAGAATACATAAATAGCCTGGACATTCATATTGAAGTGTATCGCTAACATGGACTTGTCATTGAGATATCATGAAATATGTAAATATAAACTTCTAACATCCTAGGCATTTTATCAAACACCTTACATGCATTATTAAAGGCACAGGTGGATTTCATACTTGCATTAGTTCAACCCACCCAGAGTTCATGATTTTCAACCAACAATCACATATATTCCATCAAAAACATCCTTAGATATCATCTTGAAACTTGAACAACAATCATCAATGGGTATATCCTTAGATAGGAGCTGGTTTCTGCCTAAGGATGACGACCTTCGTGGTAGGGCGTCAAAAATGTGGTAAGCTACCACGAATGTCATCATACAAAAGCTGGTTTCTGCCTAAGGCTGACGACCTTCGTGGTAGGTCGTGGTAAGCTACCACGAATGTTGTCACACAGGAGTTGGATTCTACCTAAGGCTGACAACCTTCGTGGTTGGGGGTCACAAATGTGGTAAGCTACCACGAATGTCATCACATATTTTCCAGCCTGACATGCTGGAATAAAATAGGAATTACTCTTTGTTCCAATATCGGATTTAGGCAAAATTGGTATCGTTGGAAAGATAATTCAAATATATATCTATTGATAGGTCATGAGCTCAAAAATTCTAAGTATAATGAGAGATATGTTCGTTTGAATATGAATATGGCAATATCTTTCTCAAGAATTCGATCGGTGAGGAATGTTTTGATTCGTCTGATAGCTGGGAGTTATTTGAAGCCTTAATATACATATAAAATACTCATAAAACTATAAAAGAACCATGATCTAATATCCATGAGCTTGGTACATGTCTCTAATATTGGTTTGGGTTTTTTGGGGGTATTACAATATCTCCCCCTTAGAAACATTCATCCTCGAATGATAAATGCTTGAGAGGGGAGAAAAGATAAAACGATGCATACACTGATTATGCTCAACTGGCGCATGATTTTAGGACTGAATTAAATTCTAAACTTAATATAGCCCAACTGAACATGCATGTCTTATGCATGACTGATAAGTTGAACTCATGAATGCATGATAAGCTATGCACTGATACTTGATACCAATTTTATACTGGAATTTTGAACATGTAACCAAATATAAGGAAAATGGTTACCTCGAGCTAATTCTGAATTAGCGGAGAAAAGATGAGGGTACTTGGTTTGCATGTCTGCTTCTGCTTCCCTAATAGCTCTCTCTATGGATTGATTCCTCCAAACAACCTTGACTAGAGGGACTTCTTTGTTCCTCAGCCTACAAGTCTGATAGTCGATAATTTCAACTGGAATCTCTTTATAAGAGAGGCTATTCTGAATGTAAACACTGTGAATAGGGACTACAGCTGTTGGGTCACCTATGCACTTCTTGAGCAAAGAGACATGGAAGACTGGATGAACTGAGGCTAGATCTGAAGGTAATTAGAGCTCATAGGCTACCATGCCAAATCAACTGAAAATCCTGAAGGGACCGACATATTAGGGACTGAGCATTCCCTTCTTACTGAATCTCTTCACTCCCTTCATAGGAGAGATCTTGAGATAGACATAATCATAGACCTCAAATTTTAGATCCTTTCTACGAACATCTGCATAAGACTTTTGTCGGCTCTGAGCCGCTCGGAGTCTTTCTATGATCAACTAAACTTTCTCTAAGGTATCGAATACTAAGTCAAGACCTATGACTGTGGTCTCACTAACTTTGAACCAACCGATCGGAGACCTACATCTCCTACCATAGAGAGCTTCGAATGGAGCCATCTGAATACTGGAGTGATAGCTGTTATTGTACAGAAACTCAATAAAAAGCAAGTGGTCATCCCAGATTCCCTTGAAATCAATTGCGCATGCCCTTAGCATATCTTCTAGAGTATGAATGGTCCTTTCTGCTTGACCATCTATCTAAGGATGAAATGTTGTACTGAGATGAACTTGGGTACCAAGACCCTTTTGGAATGCTTTCCAGAAGTGAGAGGTGAACTGGGTACCTCTGTCTGAGATGATAGATAGTGGAACACCGTGTTATCTAATCAACTCCCTGATATAGAGTTTGGCATAATCCTCGGCTGAGTAAGAGGTACAAACTGGAAGAAAATGAGCTGACTTGGTCATTCTGTCAACAATGACCCAAATTGAATCATGATGATGACGTGTTCTAGGCAAACCCATCATGAAGTCCATGTTCACTTCTTCCCACTTCCAAGTAGGAATTTTAACTCCTGCATGGAACCACTAGGTTTGTGAGCTCTATCTTAACCTGCTGATATGTGGAACACTTAGCCACAAACTCTACAACATCCCTCTTCATCCCACTCCACCAATAGTTCTCCCACAAGTCAGGGTACATTTTAGTGGCCCCTGGATGAATAGAGTATTGCACACCATGCGCTTCTGCAATAATTCGCTGCCTCAAGTCATCTACACCGGGAACACACAAACGACCTTGACAATGAAAAACACCATCTCCTCCTTGGGAGAAAACCTCTACTTCCTGACTCTGAACTGACTCTTTTAGCTTGACAAGTCTAGGATCCCTTTCGCTTCTCTTTCACCTCGGAAACTAGAGATGACTCTGAACTGAATCTTTTAGCTTGACAAGGCTAGGATCCCTGTCTTGCTTTTCTTTTACCTCAGAAACTAGAGATGACTCTGAACTACGTTGAACACATACACCACCCTCTGAAGAGTTAACTAAGCGAACGCCTAGTCTGGAAAGATGATGAATCTCCTGAGCTAATTTATTCTTACTATCCTTAACATTGGAAACACTACCCATGGACAGTCTACTGAGTGCGTCGGCCACTACATTGGACTTGCCAGGATGATAAAGGACACTCATGTCATAATCCTTCAAGAGCTCTAACCACCTTCTTTGACAAAGATTGAGATCTTTCTGGGAAAAGACATACTAAAGGCTCTTATGATTTGTAAAGACGTCTACATAAACACCGTATAGATAATACCTTCAAATCTTTAAGGCAAAGACAACTGTTGCTAACTGAAGGTCATGAGTAGGATAATTCTTCTCATGTAGATTTAACGATTTAGAGGCGTAGGCTATGACTCTACAATGCTGCATGAGGACACAACCTAAACCTACTCTGGATACATCACCATATCCTATGAATCCATCAGAACCATTAGGAAGTACTAAAACTTGAGCTGAGGTGAGTCGAGTCTTCAACTCTTGAAAACTCTTCTCGCAAGGTTCTGACCATTGAAACTTGACCTTTTTCTAAGTCAATCTGGACATTGGAGATGCAATAGAAGAAAATCCCTCAACAAACCATCGGTAATAGCCAACCAAACCCAAGAAACTCTTGATATCTAATGGAGAGACAGGGTAAGGCCAGTTTCTTCCCGCTTTGGTTTTATGAAGATCTACTCTAATGACATTATCGAAAATAATGTGGCCAAGGAATGCTACTGATCTTAGCCAAAATTTGAACTTACTGAACTTGGCGAACAACTGGTGATCCCTAAGAGTCTGAAGAATAATTATGAGATGGTCTGAATGATCACGCTCTGTGCGAGAATAGACTAGAATATCATCTATGAAGACTATGATGAATGTGTCCAAGTACTACTTGAAGACCCGGTTCATCAAGTCTATGAAAGCTGTAGGGGCATTGGTAAGACCAAAGGACATGACTAGAAATTCAAAGTGACCATACCGAGTACAAAAAGCTGTCTTCAAAATATCACATTCTCTAACTCTGAGCTGATGATAGCCTGATCTGAGGTCTATCTTGGAGAAATAACTGGCATGCTAAAGTTGGTCAAATAATTCGTTTATCCTTGGCAGCGGATACCTATTCTTGACCGTGACTTTGTTGAGCTGATGGTAATTAATTTATATTCTGATAGAACCATCTTTCTTGTGCACGAATAAGACTGGCGTACCCCATGGGGATACACTGGTCCTGATGAATCCCTTATCTAAGAGGTTCTTTAACTGATCTTTCAGTTCCTTGAGTTTTGCTGGTGCCATTCTGTATGGCGGAATAGAAATAGGTTGAGTATCCGGAAGAAGGTCTATACTGAATTCTATTTCCCTTTTGGGAGGAATACCTGGAAGATCTTCGGGAAAGACGTCTGAGTATTCATTAACTACTGGGAATGATTCAAGAATAGTAGATTCAGAACTGGAATCCTTAACATGCATGAGATGATACACACACCCCTTAGAAATCATTTTCCTTGCCCGAAGGTAGGAAACAAGCTGACCCCTGAAAGACGAAGTGCTACCTTTCCACTCTAAGTGGGCTCATTCAAGAACTAAAACTGAACTATCATGTTTCTGCAGTCGACTATGGCATAGTAGGAATGAAGCCAATCCTTGTCGAGAATGACATCAAAATCAGTCATCTCCAACTCAACTAAATCTGCTGATGTGGATTTTTGAAATATCATAACCGGGCAGTTCTTGTATACCCACCGAGCTATGATGGTTTTACCCACTGGGGTAGAAATTGAAAAGGGCTCTGCTAAAATTTTAGGACTGATTCTAAAATCGCCTGCTATGTATGGAGTGACAAAAGACAAGGATGAACCTGGGTCTAGCAAAGTATAAACATAAACATGGAAAATCTATAATATACCAGTAACGATATCAGGAGAATTTTCTTGATCCTATTGGGTCTGAAGAGCATAGAGTCTATTTGGGCGTTGCCCACTAGTAGCACGGGAAGTGGCACCCTGCTGGTTCGGGTGACCGGACTGAGCTGTGGAACGATTCTGCTGACCCTAAGGGCCTGGATGAGGACACTCCCTAATCCTGTGGCCTGCTTACGACAACCAAAATAGACATTACTATCGGCTCTACAAATACCCTTGTGGTTCTTACCACAAGTCTAACAAAGGGGGTTTGTTCGGGCACTGCTAACACTGCCCTGAGATTTAGAGCCTGGTGCTCTGTCTCTGTTATCATCCCTGAACTTCGGCACTGGGGAACTAGCGAAGAAAGGGGCTGGAACTACTGACTTAGGACAAAACTGTAAATGATTTCCTCTATCTACTGAGCATGGGTCATGAGTGTAGCTAAGGTCATATTACTGTTCAGCATAGCAGATCTACACTCATTCACCACGCTATCATTCAGCCCTGACACGAACTTGCTCATCTCAGCCCTATTGTTTGCAACCACATGAGGGGCATACTTGGCTAACTGAGTAAATCTAAGAGAATACTCCCTAACCATCATATTTCCCTGCCTGAGGTTGATGAACTCAAGAACTTTGGATTCCCTCAGCTCTTGAGGAAAGAATCTATCTAAGAAAGTTGTGACAAATTTCTCCCACCCAACGAGACCAGCTCCATCTACCCTATCAGACTTTCACTATTTGTACCAAGTGTGAGCCATATCTTGTAATTGATATGCGGCTAACACAGCACTCTGAATAGAAGTAACACCCATGGTGTCAATAACCTTCTGAACTTGGTCAATAAACTCCTGAGGGTTTTCATCAGACTTAGACCCATGGAAAGATGGAAGGTTCAGTCGAGTGATGTCCCAAATCCTAGATGCAGTAGAATTTGCCACTGGATTGGCCGAAATAGCTGGTGGCCTTTCATTTTGGGTTTCCATAGACTGAGCAAGTGTGGTGAATGTGTCTCTAAACTCTGCATGAGAAATATGTTTTCCAAATAATCTTAGGGCCGAGGAGTTGGCTGGTTTCTTCTTTTTGGGGCCATATTTTGAAACAAAAGAAAAACGGATTAGACTGGGAGTTTAACTTAAGGTTATGCTCATTAGGACGACATGAATACTGAAAGAAAGGAAACTATTCCTAAAACATCTTATAGCCTTCTATACATAAATGTGGCGCGCAACACTCCCATGTACAAGACTCTACTAGATGCGCCTTTTAGACTTCCTAGGACTCTATTGAACCTTAGGCTCTGATACCAAGTTTGTAACGCCTTAATTTTCTAAACCAGAATGCTACACGATGCTTATGACCTTAAGGGACCACAAGCTAACCCATGACTGATACCTATACCTGTAGACTGCAATTCATGACATAATAATATGGAAAAACATGCACGATAGGCCATAAGGTTCAACTAAAATAATATAACATCCATATGGGCAAAAAAACCCAAAATAATTAAAAATTGAATCTGAAAGCTAAATCTGAGCATAAATCCAAAAGCCTCTAAGTACTGTTTGAAATAAGGAGTTGAAGGAACATGTCTCCAACTAACTCCATAAAACTGAACTGAAGAACTAAATGAATAAATCAAATAATGTCATCCTCAAATAAAGAGGACTCACTGCAATTCTATATGCTAAATACGACTGCTAATGTTGGTCTGGGACGCGTGCCTCTGAACTTATGGTGTAACATGAAAAGAAAGCACCATAGCACAAATACGTCAGTACAACTAGAGTACTGAGTATACAAGTGAGGTAGGTAATGCAAGGGTTTACGTGTATGAATAATACTACTGACTGACTGATATGAACGTAAGAGTATAAACATACATACATAGTAACTAAGATTGTGAGTATGTAATGGCTAAATCTATATGCTAATAAATGGCTAGAACCGTAGTTCTGATAACATGGATGACTGTATTCGATAGCCCTGAATCTGGTTGAACTCTCTGAGTTTTGTACTATAATTAAGTTTGACCAAATCTAACAGTCCTGGTATACTGATATCTGAAGAACTATCTGAGTTCTTTTACTGAGACTGATACTAAAATTGCGGGAGATAGTTGTTTAACCGACATGCCTCATATGTGCCATTATGGCTAAGATGGGGTCCAATATCTGCCCAGACTGGAAGGGTGTCAATACCGCACCACTAGTAAGGACAACATGTGAGCAACCCTTATATAACAAGTAACTTTAGTGAGAACGGTAGGAACCCTCATATAATAAGTTAATCCACCTTATCTACCCTCATGTAACAGGCTGTGATGTCTCAACCTATGCTGGCTACATAGTTCTGGAATGCAAGGATGACTGCTAAGAATCACACCCTCATATACAAGTAAGTTCCCATCCTTGAGTTCATTCGGTGCTAACTTCTACTCCCGTCTGAAGATACTAAACATGATTCAACTGACTATACATGGATAGATTAACTGACTTCCATTGACTGATGGATTAGTACTATTATCTGAGAGTTAACTGGGATCATGAGATTTCTGAGTTTTCCTGAGTCACATGATTGACTGAGTTCTATAGATTATAGCTTGACTGAGATTATAGTGACAACATAGCATGGCTCAAGGCACACAACTATGTTTTTTGGGTACGAATACCCCCAAGACTCAATAGAAAAAAACTGACACACGTGACATGACTTGATCACAAGATTGGAGTCCACAATTCACTATATCATAAGTAGGGGATAATATACTTCGTGTATTTAATCAACACCTCAAACATGGTAGGGAAAGCATGGATATAATTCGCACACAAAATTCATATTTCCATTATCAAACATACTTCATGCCATCACCATAAGAATACATAAATAGCATGGGCATTCATATTGAAGTGTATCGCTAACATGGACTTGTTATTTAGATATCATGAAATCATGTAAATATGAACTTCTAACATCTTAGGCATTTTATCAAACACCTTACATGCATTATTTAAGGCATAAGTAGATTTCATACTTGCATTAGTTCAACCCACCCAAAGTTCATGATTTTCAACCAACAATCACATATATTCCATGAAAAACATCCTTATATATCATCTTGAAACTTGAACAACAATTATCAATGTGTACATGCTTATATCACCACAAAAGTTTACAAAATAACATTTAAAAGCATGGTTATTGAACTCTATGAACGAATTGAATCCATAGATGAACACTACGCATACCTTAAAGCTTGATCTTGAAAGAGATCTAATGTTTCTGAAGGTTCCTAAAGAAATTCTTAGGCTTGCCCTTGATTTTTCTTGACTAGGGTTTAACCCCTTTGGAAAAGAATTCTCTTATTCCCGAGGAGATGATCTTGAGAGAAAACCCTAATCTTATGGTTGAAAGTGTAAGAAAGGGTTTTTAAGATGTTTTAACTAAATAGAATGGAAGATAATACGTTCCTTGAGGGTTATAAGTCATGGGACGTGAAGGGAAAATACCATTATAAAATAAATTCCCAGTTGCTAAAAATCATAGCCGACGACATTTGTGAAAAGGCGTCAAAAGTGTGGTAAGCCATCAAAAATATCATCACACAGGAGCTGGAACTTATGGTTTCTGAAAGTCTGACAACCTTCGTGGTAGGGCATCATAAATGTCGTAAGCTACCACAAATATCGTAACTTAGGAGCTGGTTTCTGCCTAAGGCTGACGACCTTCGTGGTAGGGCATCAAAAATGTGGTAAGCTACCACAAATATAGTTACTTAGGGGCTGGTTTCTACTAAAGGCTGACGACCTTCGTGGTAGGGCATCACAAATGTGGTAAGCTACCACGAATGTCATCACACATGAGCTGGTTTCTGCCTAAGGCTGACGACCTTCGTGGTAGGGCATCAAAACTATGGTAAGCTATCACGAATGTCATCACACAGGAGTTGGATTCTACCTAAGTCTAATGACCTTTGTGGTAGGGCATTATAAATGTGGTAAGCTACCACGAATGTCGTCACACAGTTTACAGCCTGACATGCTGGAATAAAATAGGAATAACCCTTTGTTCCGATATTGGATTTAGTCAAAATTGGTATAGTTGGAAAGATAATTTAATTATCTATCTATTTTTGAATCATGAGCTTAAAAATTCCAAGTATAATGAGAGATATTCTTGTTTGAATATGACTATGGCAATATCTTTCTCAAGAATTCAATCGGTGAGGAATGTTTTGATTCGTCTGATAGATGGGAGTTATTTGAAGCCTTAATATACATCTAACCTACTCATAAAACTATAAAATAAACATGATGTACTATGCATGAGCTTGTTACATGGCTCTAATATTGGTTTGGATTTTTTGGGGTATTACAATTTGGTTCACCGAGCTATAGATAAGGTGAAGGTGATTTGAGATAGGCTTAAGACCGCCGAAAGTTGCCCAAAGTCCTATGCAGACGTAAGATGAAGGGACTTAGAATTTGAGGTTGGTGATTGGGTGTTCTTAAAGGTATCTCCCATGAAGAAGTAATGCGGTTTGGGAAGAAAGGAAAGCTTAGTCGCCGGTATGTTGGCCTGTACTTGGTTTTGAGAAAGGTTGGTAAATTTTATATGAATTGGAATTTTCCTCTAGCATAAGTTCCATTCATCCATTATTCTATGTGTTCATATTGTGGAAAGGCGTGGGTGATTCTTCATTGGTTGTTTCCTTGGAGAACATTGGTATTTCAAATTCTTTGTCCTATGAGGAGGTCCTGGTAAGGAACTTGGATTTATAAGTCCTTCTATTTCAGACAAAAGACGTGGCTTCAATAAAGGTTTTATGGCTAAACCAAGAGTTTGAGAAAGCCACTTAGGAAGCCAAGGAGGATATAAAGTTCAAGTATCTGTTCTTGCTCCCTATTCTAGAAATTTGTGATTGAGGTATGTGTATTCTTAACTTTCTTGTTTTCTGACTTTTTTAAAGGAAAGATTGATTTCCTTGGCATCTTTGTTTTCTAACTTAGTTAAAGGTAAGAGTAGATTTGTTTGAGGTTTAATCACTATAGTCAATGCCTTGTCCCATCATTCGAGGGTGAATGATCCTATGGTGGTAACTCAAATACTTCAGACTTTGGCCTTCACAAATTTCCTAAACTTTAGGCTCTCTGCCTTTCTTACGACTCATGCCATGAGTTATATGGTGCGGTTATGGGTCAGGTGGCCCTAGTCGTAAGTTAACTAGTATGTTATTGTCTAAGTTCTATCCTTGTTATGAGAAACTCCTCATGAGTCAAATCATCATATGAAAAGTGGTTAGGGTCCAGTCGCATCTTGTTCAATGTCTAAGCCCTTGGTATTCTGTGATGGTCATGACTTAGACCATACAAGTCATGTAGTGTAGTGAGGAGTAGGACTAGGAAGTCATAAGTTGGATAGTATGTGGTGTCCAATTCTCTGTCATGGTGAATACTCAATGGTATGAGTCATAAGTTGTGGTGATGAGTCAAGCCTTGACTCGTAACCAAAGGTGTGATTTTACATCTTTAAGATGGGGGTACTTCGGATATTTCTCATACCAAGCCCTTACCACATATCTTATAACACCTTTTGGTTATCCGTTATACCCTTTACAAAATCAAACTCTCTCAAAACTCTCTCTAAAACCTCTCAAAGGGATAGGGTTTCTTCAAAGTGGTAATCTAAGAGCTTAAGGATCAAATTCTCTTTGTGAATCTTCATAACTCAGGCATGTGACTCTCCCTTCATTGTTAGTTCACTTAAATCACATGTTTAAAACATTGTTCATGAGTCATTAATGGTGGTTTTGAAAACCAAGGTTGAGGGTTTTAAAGAATATTGTTGGGTATTACTTTCTCGTGATTTAGTTTATGATTAGGCATTTTAATAATGGTTTTGCTCATGTGGGTGCATGGGAATATTGGTTTAACTAAAGGGTCATGTTTAATCCTTAATATGATGATTTTTGGTTTTCATAATGGTATACCCTCAACCTGTTTGTGAAATTATCAATGAGAATGATCTTGTCATACAATGAATTGTGTTTTGAACTAAGGCATTGGCCAAAAAATGTTAATGATTGGTAAATAGTTTTATGAAGGCCTTGTTGGCCATAAATTGATTTGAAACACTAAATGGGTTCAAGTCCCTAAATGTTAAATTGAATTGATGTCCTTGTTAGACAATGGTTTCAAGTCCTAAGATGAGTAATAATGGTTATGGCATGTTGTACGCTTGCAAGTGGGGTTTGTATGATGATACCAATGCGATGATTTTGGTAAGTAATTAGATTAATGGTTATGTATGTGTAATGAATGTTTTAATTGGTCTTTAAAGTGGGATATGTAGATGGGCCGTGAAAGTAGAGTCCAAAAGACTAACATTGAAAACCACGCTAGCCGGGGCGAGTGTCTATATGACTTGGAGTTTTGAGTCCCCAAAATGTATATATGAATGGGTGGTTTGATTCCCCCATATTGTATACATTTAGGTTTAAGTCACCTTGATTATGATAGGAGGTTTGAGTCCCCCAAAAAAGGCATATACGGATGTTCTCTTGTTCGTGCGGTTACACGTAATAGGCCCTTCCATCTAAGGGAGAGATTAGACTATATAGCCAGCGGGTGCCTTGTTATATCACAGTTATGCTAAACGACCTAGGTTAAGGTTTTCAAAGTTCAAGATAAGCCTTGTTCCCTACACTAGCGTGTCATATTATATGTATATGTATGTATATGTATTTCATATGATATTATACTTTGGATGTTGCACTGGTTTTGAACTATTGTCATGGCATTATTTTATTTCTCTATCCCTGAGTTACATGCTAGCGCTCTAACCGCTAACCATCTCCAGAAGATATATCCTCACGTGATGTAGGTACCAAAATCTCTTCTTTATTTCCTATATGGTGATCAGATGCTCGAGTTAGTTCATGAGTTGATATTGAAATGGTGAGCTTCCATACTTCGGAAGGCTTCATTTCATGGTCCTTATTTACTATGCCTAGACCTTGTTTAGACTTTATGTTGGCTACTGTCGTGGGCATGTCCTAATATTTAATTGATTTTAATTTTATAGAGGCTTTGTTAGATTACTGTGAACTTGGGTGGTTGGTTGATTGTTTCGGCAACGGACAGTTATCCGATTATCGATGTATGGTATAGATATTTCATAAATTAATATTAGTCCTAATTTCCAATATCTTGTTATATGTTTAGAATTCATTTGACACTTGAAGTTGTTGTGCTGACTAGGTTAGGCAAAAAGGGTGATCTCTGGTCCATATGGGACTTGAGATAACTGTCACAGCTAGACCCTGGTTTGGGTCATGACATTATGTTTGTTTGAAATACTTAATTGTCTTAAAGTTTCTTGTAGGGCTTAACATACGTAGTTATGACCACGAGGTCATGTTTGACATATTTAATTTTATTAAAGTTTCTTTCATATGTAGTTATGGCCGCTCGAGGGCAGGGAGAAAAAGGTGGGGGGTTAGGATTACAAGGTTGTACTATTTAGATGATAAGAATCATGGCTAGTGAATTAGTATTTTTGGGTTTAACCACCCAGTATCTGAAGCTCAATGCACCAGATTATCCCGATTCACACAGGTAAAGCCCACCAATCATAAAACATTTATGTTTAAAATGTTCTCATTTAATTTTTGTTATGGATAAAAAGGGAGTGTCATTTATACCCAATAGGACAAGAGTATACGGTCCATTAGGGGTGAATAAGAGCTCGTTGAACCACCATTCTTTTCTTTTGGGGTCAATCAATAGGTAGTCCTCCAACTTCTTCTTGAATACTTATAAGAAATAGATTATTCCACTCAATACATATATTTCCCTTGATTAACAAAAGAGACTTGGATTGGACATTCTAGTGTAAATGTTCAAGTTGACAATCAGCTTTCTCGACAATCGATAGACTCTAAAATGATCAATTTGGTCCTTGATGTATTGAAGTTGGGCCATTAGTCCTTCATATATATCACGTATAACTGAAATTGTCCTTAATGTGCAAAAAATGAATTATTTTAAACCTTCATATATAGCATGTAATCAAAACAATCCTTAATGTACAAAAAGGTGATTCATTTAGTCCATATGTACCATGTTCTTAGGTGCACTAATAGAAACTATGTAATCAAAAATTCCACTATAAGCAGCATTGAAGAGCATGTCAGTGCTATGAATTCACCTGAGAATAATGTAGTAACTAGCATTAGTGCTATGAATGCACTTCAGAATATGATGGTTGCTTCTGCTGAGTTGCCTCCCTTAACCTTCTCATCAAACTTTGGTTTTTGAAGACTTGTTCCATTATGCTAGACTGCATACCTCTTCTTTTTCTAATCTTGCTCTACTTTAGGGAGCAGGATCTTTTCTATCTTCAAACTCTTCGAGGGACTAAGGTGTTTTTGACTAAAACTTTTAACAAAGAAAAAACTGAGTTAGCAATTACTTTCGAGTTCAGCAAAACTCTTTATTTTTATAGTTCTCTTTTTTTTCCAAATTCTACCAAGATCAATTTATTTCTATATTCTCATGGATATCTAGTCATAAAATAAATCTAATGATATGAGGAGTTGAATACCAAATTGGTTCAACTTGAAGAATGGAAACAAAAAAGTAATTTACTAGCCACCATTGAGAAAATGATTAAAATAGTCCTTAATATATGGGATTTTAGTCCTTTAGATATACCATATAACTGAATTTTACCTCGTAGGAGCATTACCTATTATTTCTGAATATGGCATTCTTTAGTATTGATTTGATATAGGATTTGGAATAACTGTGTTTTAGGTTTTGAAGGTCGAAAAGATTATGGTAAATTGTGGTATCGAAGATGCTGCACAAAATTCCAAGGGTTTGGATGCAGCAATAAATACTTTGGCATTAATCACATGGCAAAGGCCTGTCAAAACCAGGGCTAAGAATGCAATTGCTACTTTCACGATTAAAGAAATAAACCACTTGTAATTGTTGTTACACTTCTAGGGAGTGTGATTTATTTATTCCTTGACTGGTTATTTAATCTAGGGATTCCTCAAATGTGGGACTTTTATGGTGTAAACCCCAATAGCTTTGATGGACATGGAAATTATAGAATTGGGTTCCATGAATATAGTGTCTTCTCGGAGCTAAGTTATGATGTTCTTGGCCAGCTAAGAGGTATGGATGTTTGAATAACAACAACAACTGAGATAGATAAAGAGGTACACAAATTGTTGACCCTCATAGGTATGCCACTCAGAGAAGGTGTTGTTGGACAGACAATAGTTAGGCAAAAGAAATAGCATAGATATCATCATTTTAACTCAAAGGTGAAACAAAGGTCTAGGAAATGAGGTTGATCCATTCTCTAGGGATAATGATTTAATTTGTTATATTTTTTATTGTTACGTAGTTTATAGATTGTTTTTGGCATATAACTGGAATAGAAAATCTGTAATTGCACATTTACTATCTGGTTGGTGATTTCTTGAAGATAAGTTATCTTAAGTTTTTTCCTCCCAAAAATATTTTTGGCATCTCTTGTTTTAAGTTTCTTACTATTATTTATGAATCTTGATTACTGTCGTATATTATAAAATATTTCCTACCCAGTCCCTTTTTCTCTACCATTTACTTTGATTGAAGGCAGAATTTGTCTTGGTTGCTCTGTTATATTCACTGTTGGGTGAGTTAGCATCTCTACTTATGGGTTGTAGTATGTCATAAGGAGTATTTGTTTGTGATATCCTGAAGACATGTTATTTACATTGTCCTCCTTAAGGGAGAAAAGAATTTATGTAATATCTTCTTATAAATTTGTTGTTATTCATGAATCTTGATTATTGTAGTCCATGTTATTAAATATTTCCTTTTCCATTTAATTTGATTGGAGGCAAAGTATTTGGATTGCTTGATCCGCCGTTCTCATATTTGGTTGACTAATATGTCTGCTTTCATGGGATATTGTATGTGATAAGGAGTATTTGTTGATGTAAACCTCACTAGATTCTTTTTGTCAATTGTCTTTAAAGAGTTGTGTCATTCCTTAAAATTAGATCCTTGATTCTGAATATACTATTTTTGGGGAGGCCTCATTGGTTCTTGAAAAAGTTGTGTCGAGTATGTTAGACTTTGTTTCTTGATATAGCAGTTTTGTTGCTTTATTGCTGGACTTTATCATCTAGATGCACTTACCCATCAAAACATCTCTATTCTCAGAAATTAATGTAGTCTATGGATTTAACTTAGGAAGTATTGTGAGATATAAAAATTCACCAATTTCATAATTTTTAGAGTGAAGAATCATTCCACTTCTTACCATACTTATGACAAAGCCATGTTAGTAGCAGGATCCACAGAAATGGTATGAGTAGTAGTCATAAGAAGATAATGGCTAGTTGGAGATGCGTAAGAGGATATTGAAACTTAAATGAAAGTGGCGCATTTGGAGGTGAATTTTGGAAACTTTTTGGTGCAAATAATAAAATCTTACTTATCAAACGAACAAAGACATAAGCAAATCGCGAAAGAAAAAATTTTGGGAACACACAAACAGTTCAAGTATCTTAATCAGGTAAGTAGGGTCCTAGGCTTAAACTTGCACAAGACTTTATTGTTGATTGCTCTTACCTATGTTTCTCAGACTCTTCAAAAATATTGATGGGTGCATGTCGAACCTGTTAAGTCCTTAATTTTGATGATTGAAAAATTGAATATTGGGGCCTGGTTCCTGAAGAATGTGTAATAATAAAGCTGCAACTACATAGGGACCTAGTTGGACCTACATGTCACTGTCACAAGTCAATTATAACTGGACAAAAGTACAAAAGTTGATGGGAAAGCTTCTGCACTTTTCCGCCTCAGCCAATGCAATTCGTCCTAGGTTTTATTGTCTCATATATATATTTCTCATCTTCCACAACAAGAAAACCAAGTTTCTATATACTTACAAAAAATATCTCTCTTGAAGCTCTTGAATCAAAGCCTCATTCACAACAGGGAATTGATTGTTCAAAAGTTGTATTTCATATTCTTGTTTTAATTGAGTCTTTGTATTGTGATTACAAACATTGATTATTGTTATTATTGTTATTAGTTGGTGTCAATGTTTTAGTTTCAAACTCTTTGTGGCAATTTAGAGTTAGGTGATATTAAAGCTAGAGTTAGCTTGTCAACTCAGTTATAGTTACTGCAAGTTTCTCTTTGTAATAGAGTTATTACTAGGAGAAGAAGGATTAGGAGTTTAATCCTTGAAGTCATGGAATATGTATTTAAGTTGTCTTGAATATTAGTGGAGCTTTAGAAATCCTAGAGGCAGGTTATGGTTTTTCTCCCTTGATCAAGGAGTTTCATGATAAATTATTGTCTTTCTCTCCTTTACTCTTTTCACGTACTTTACTCTTAAGTGTCTTTATGCCTAAGTCCATTTGGGACCCGGTCCCAAAGTTGGAGGGAAACTCATTTGAACTCGTCTTTCGGTATCAGAGCAAGGTCTTCCTAAAAAAGGTTAACACCTTGGAAGGATCTTGAACATAGCTGCTCTTTCAAATCTTGAAGAAGGCTAATCTACCACTAGATCACCCAGATTCAATGGGGAATACTATGGGTGGTGAAATACTAGAATGTATGATTTTATTATGGCAAAAGATTCAGAGCTGTTGGATGTTATTGAAGATGGTCCTTTTGTTCCCACAAGAGTAGTAAAGGTTGGTAAAGTGACTTCACAAGTTCCCAAAACTAAAAAGGCAATTTGATGACACTGATAGGAAGAAGATTGAGAAAAACTACAAAGCTAAAAAGTTGCTTGCTTATGGCACTAGTCCTGATGAGTACCGATTTTTGCTCGTAGGACTACCAAAGAAATTTGGGACTAACTTCAAATAGATCATGAGGGAACCAATCAGGTGAAAGAGTTAAAGGTGGACATGCTAACCACCTAATATAAAAATTTTACCATGAGAGAGGAAGAGTTTATCCAGTATATGTACACAAAATTCATTGCTACAACCAATGATCTTCACAGTTTGGGTGAGGATATAACTACCCAAGCAATGGGAGAGTAAATTAATTCTATTACTGAAGACATAGATCTGAAAATATGACCATGGACGAGTTGATTGGAAATCTCAAGAAATGTAAGATTATGAAGATGCATGACAAATTCAAAGGTGAGCACAAAGTAGAAAAGACTTGGTCCTAAAGGCAACAAAGAAGACTACTAGTGCTGAGGATGAGAAAATAGCTTACGCTGTAAAATGAGTCCTTAAAGTCATGAGAAAGTCAGGAGCTTTATGCAGAAGAGGAGAATCTAGCATATATATGAGAGAGGGAAGCGAAAATAATGTCTGCAATAAATGTGGAAATCTCGGTCATTACATCAAAGACTATATTTTGCATAAAGTTGAATACAAGGAGTATTTTTTTTGGTTTAATTTATATTTTATTAATAATCAAAGTATCAATACATGAATGGGACAATCCATCATTAAAACATCCAGAAAACCAAAAAGAATTGGATAGGTCCAACCCATACCCTGTCCCATCACAAAAATATTTAAAAAGTGTGTAGGGTTTCCTAAATGAGCTAAGAGCAGCTCACAACAGTCCTCTCTTCCTCTTCTCCTTTTTCCATGGCTTTCTTCATTAATCTCCAGCTCGAGATGATTTTGCTTTCGGTAATAAATTTTGTTCCTTGGTATAGCTATGATGAATGCTTCTCCAGCTACAAGAGTAAGTTGATTCCTCCTCTTTTGTTCCTTATAGCAACCTTAATCATGCTTAAATCCATCTACCTTTTTATACCGGTTGAGATCTCTGATACTAAGGTATGTGAAAAGCTTTTTGGTGTACAAAAATAGGGTCTAGTCTGCTTAGGCCTGGTCATCATTCATGGTGAGATTTCTACTTCTTTTGAGTTAAAGATGCTAAGTAATCTGTAAATTAAAATATCACTTGTTAACCAGTTCTATAAGGGAGGGCGATAAAGAGATGCTCGGACCCACTGGAAACTAGATGTTGCCAAGAACCAAAGCTGCATGTGTTGACAATCTGACCATGGACCCCTGATCTAATGAGAGAACTTTTTGATGGCTGGTTACTTAGGCAAAGTAGCATTTCCTTTTGTTTGTTCCCCATCTTGTACAGAAGAATGTGAAAGAACTGTACTAGCATGTCCAGACTGTAGAATGATGTGTAAGTACTAACCTTAGATAAGATGACTGATACTTATCACTGTTTAGAATCCTTCTAGTTGTGCGATTCAGTTAATGAAATGTTGTATATATGAATGAATTGTGATTTCCCTTCCATGTTAGCTAAATAGTCTGCTAGCTGATTTCCCTTTTTGTATGTCTGAACTATCTGCACTTGCTTGCTTTTAATTAATCTTCATGTTTGCATTATTATATCTTTTATCTTCCATGGTATTTTTCAGTCCTTGCTGAGCATCTGCTTCATTGCTAGAGAGGCAGTCTATATGATCACTTTATCTTGTCTTGATATGCTGCAATGTTTACCTACATTCAAAATAGCAAGTGCTTCTACTTCTATACTAGTTGCATCCTCAATAGCTGCTCCTGCTGCATACAATAGATCCCCCTCATCATATCTTAGGTAAATGCCCAAGAACTTCTCCTTGGATTGCCCTGTAAAACACCATATATATTGTATTTTACCCATCCAGCTTTTGGTGGCTCCCATAATACACATATAACTATAATTTTAGGTTTTAGCTGACTGAGTTGCTGCATAATGCCTGGCCAATCTCCTGAGAAGTCTAATGCAGGTTTTCTCACCTTAAGTAACATCCTCAAATGCCTTGTAACATTCATTATAATCCTGTATACTGATACTCCATCTCTTTCATGCTTCAGTGCATTCCTTCTTCTCAAAAGCTCCCATATTATCATAGCCAACACTGCTTTATAATAATCTTATTTCCTTGGTTTAACATCTGCATTCCACCATGCATATATTATATTTCTCAAACTTAATCCCTATATATTAATTCCTGCAAAAGATGAAAAATAGGACCAAGTCCTATTATAAAAATAAGATCTCAGTAGCACATGAGCCACTGTCTTTTGTGTTGGATTCTGGCAACACCAACACATAGAAGAACCTTCTACTCCCCATCTCCTAATGGTAGCATCAACTGAAATCTTCCCTTTCCACATTCTCTACATGAAGAAACTTATTTTGAAAGGCACTCCTTTTATCCAAACCTTCTTGTATAACTCATTAGGATTCTCTCTATGCCTGACATAGTGCCATGCTAATTTGACACTAAAATTCCCCCTTGTCTCCAGTGTCCATACTGCCTTGTCTTGCTGCACTTCATTCTGAGGAATATTCACATTCTGAATTATATGATCCACCATGTCCTCTGACAATAAATCTTGTAACTTCTGTACATCCCAATGCCCATTCTTTATCAAATCTTTTACTCTTTCATAACTATCATCCCATTCCCTACTTACGTCTATAATCAAAAATAAATTTCCTATTCCTCTCCAATTTTCATATTGGACATGTGCATTACGTCTCCTTATCCTCCCAAAAATCAAATGATCAATAAGATCCCTTGCCTGTATCATTTTCTTCCAAACTTGGGTACCACCTTCTGTTTTCCACATAACTTCTTTATGATGTAATTTGCTGCAACACTTATTCATCATGTACTTAATCCATATAGACTTTTTAGCTCCAAAGTTCTACCAAAGTTTATATAATAGTATTGTTGATACATCATGTAGACTCCTAAACCCAAGACCGCCTTCCTCTTCTAGAACACACATCTTAGACCAAGCCACCCAATGTCTACCTTTTCCTTCCATATTACTACTCCAAAAAATTTTTGCAAAATATTTATGAATAGAATTTATAACATTCTTAGGTGGATTCATGACTGACAGGCAATGTATGGGCGCACTTTGCACATATGCTTAATTAAAATAGCTCTCCCTCCAAAAAATAAGAGCTTTCCCTTCCAAGATTGTAATTTGCAACTAATGCTATTCATGATCAATTGGTAGTACTGCTTATTCTTTCTCCTATAGAACACTGGACATCTAAGATAATTGAAAGAGAAATCTTTTCTATGTATTCCTGTAGCCACTTCTACCAGAACAACTGCTCCATTAGACACATTCTCATGAAAATACAAAGCACTCTTCTCTTTATTAGTTCTCTACCCTGACACCAACTCATATTTCTCTAAAGTAGTTATCAACAGGTGTAAAGTCCCTAAATCTACTTTACACATGATAATCATATCATATGCAAAGGCAAGATGATTCATCTTTGGACTTCCTCTAGGCATGCCAAACAATTTAAAGTTCTTCAAAGTCAGTAATTCCCTTAGACTTCTTGAAAACACTTCTGCTGCAATGACAAACAAAATGGGAGATAAAGGATCCCTTGTTTCATCCCCCTATGATATTTAAAGAAAACTTTAGGTTGTCCATTAATCAATAAAGAATACCAATTATTTGACAGTAGTCACTATACCATATCTATAAGTTGTTCACAGAACCAAATCTTTCTGAGCACTTTTGTCAAAAAAAGCCACTCTACCCTATTATAAGCTTTCATAATATCTAGTTTCATGATCATATTTAGTAGTTTCCCTCTTTTTATAATTTCATGATCATATTCTCAACTATACTTCTTCTATGAACAAATCTAGCTTGTTCCTCAGATACTATATCTAGTAAAATACACTTAAGCCTTTCATGAATAATCCTTGAGAAGATTTTATTTACAAAATTACTAAGTAATATTGGTCTTAAGTTTGAAAAACTACTAACAGTTAGCTTTTTAGGAATCAAAACCACATTTGTGTGTGTAATGAAACTTGGGAGTTCATAGCCACAGAAAAAGTCTATAACCATTTGATGAAGATCAGTAGCTATTATTTCCTAAGCATCCTAAAATAAAGCACCAGTCATACCATCTGGATCTCTAGCACTATTTCTATTCAGCCCTATCACAACAAATTTTACTTCCTCTAATATTGGAACTCTTATAATACTAGAATTTTGTTCATATGTTACCATAAAAGGTAATGCATCCAATATTGAAAAATCATGAACATGCTCTTATTTTTAAAACTAATCCTGATAGAACAATACAACAACTTCATCAGTTTCATCCTTATGTTTCAACCATTCCCCTTTCTTCCTCTAAATTCTATTAATCCTTAGTCTAGATCTTCTTTCCTTTATAATAGCATTAAAAAACTCTGTGTTCTTCTCTCCAGCTTTAAACTATTGAAAACCAGCTTTCTGCTTCCAATAATCTTCCTCTCTTTTCAACTGCACTATTAGCTCAGTCTGTGTCTTGAATAAGGATGCCCTATTCTCCCCTGATGGATTCTCTTCAAACTACTTATCCCTTATCTTTATTTCCTCCTCAAGAGTAGCTATCTCTTGGAAAATATTTCCAAAAGTTTGCTTACTCTACTTAGTCAATGCAGCCTTAGTCCTCTTTAGTTTCTAATGAAAAACAATGAATGGATTACCATAAGATTCAACTTTCCAATTCTGTTTAATAACCTCCATACAAGATTCTTCCTTAAATAAAAATTAAGGAACCTAAATGGTTTGATCAGATGCTCCTAATTAATACTGCAATAAAGTAACATGAGAGCATGATCAGAACCACTCCTTGGTAAATTTTCCACATCCATTATAGGGAATAGTTTTTGTATCTTGTTATTAACAAATAATCTATCTAATCTTTTGAATATACATTCTTCTTCTACTCTTCCATTCCACCATGTAAAGTTACTCCCCTTAAAAGAAATTTCATCCAGATTACAATTGCCTATGCAGTGGTTAAAGTCCTCTATTTCTTCAAAAGTCACAGGTAAACCTCCAATTTTATCCTCTGCATGCCTTATTACATTAAAATCCCCTCCTAAAATCCATGGATCATTTATATTTCTACTTAGATTCTCTTAAGAATTCCAAAGCATATCTCTCTCTATTTGATTATATTTGGCATATATTAAATTAACCACCACCACCACTCCTGTCTATTGGTTCTCTAGTCTTTGTGTGAGTTGTTGTTCCTTATCACTAACTATGGTATACTCCACTATTGATTCTATGAATGCCCATATCTTTCCTAAGATATTGACTGTTGCATACTCCATTCCCAATCTTCTCTTATATACCTCAATATTATGCCCCTCCTGAAATGGTTCCACAAGACCTATAAAACCAAATGGTACCTTTTATACATTGTTATTAACCTTGAAAATGCCTTCTGAGTGTTAACAACCCTTATATTTCATATTAAAGCATTCATTTTCAGACTGAATTAGTTGTTTGACTCCTTTTCTGCATTGTACTATTACTGATGTCTTTACTTTTTTTTTATTCCTTTTACCATGCTTCTTTCTTAATGACTTAGTCTGATTAGGATATAAATCTCCTTTCTTTGCCACCTCCTCAACATTATCAATTAAGTCATCCTTATCAAGATCCTCCTACTTACTATTACCAACTTCCATCATGTTACTCACCTCCATAGCAAGAGGTACAACATTCTCTAGAATTTGTTCTTGAGAATTATTGTTTTGTACCAAAATCAACTCTCTTGGGTTATTCTAATTCCTCTCTTCTTTTTGAGTTTTGTTTGGATCTTTACTTTTACATCTAAGATTTGAATGTCAATATTATCTACTTCCTGACACTTTTCACCTCTTTCTTTGTCTAGTTGTTTTTGCGTGATTCATCAACCATTCCCTCAACCTTGTCATTATTGCCTTGGTCTTCTATTACTACTACATCTGTCTTCCCAAAACTTCTATTAACCCAATCTTTGGTACTTTCCTGCTCTTTTGCATTGGTAGATACTATATTTTCCTCCACTTTGTCTTATTGATTCAATACATCAAATGCATTTGATGTTTCTATAGCCTCCTCTGTATCATTCACCTCTCCTAGATTATGACCATATTGATCCTTTCTATACTTATTTTTTCTTAGCCTTCATGCATTGTTCTCCTTCTCTGAATCTGGGTTAATATCTGCATTATGCTTTCCTTGCATACTTTCTTCATTATTATGTTGAGCTATGTTTTTACTGTTGCTTTTATTTAAATAACTCTGGATGAATATCCCAGCATAAGTCCTCATTGTGACCTTGTAAACAACACTCTTTACAATACTTAGGTTTGTAGTCATATTGAATTTGGATCCATTTGGACTTTATATTCCCAGTAACTTCATCTTTTTCATTGATTTTAATTCTGTGTGGCAACTTAGCAACTAGATCTAACTTTATCTTCACTCTTGTACGGCTTAGCCTAGTATGGTTCCTTGTGGCCATAGCTACCACCAGAGGTTTGCCCACAACTGAGGTAATAAAGAATATTGCTTCTTTAGCAAAAAATTTAGTGGAAGATCTGGGAATGAGATCCATGCTACTCCCACCATAGTTTTAATATCTAGTTCAAACCATGGATCCCATTTTATTTGCCAATACCTATCTCTTGATTTAATGAAATATGCAGAGGTAGATAATAATTGAACACAGTCTTCTAATTGATTCAAATGAATCAAAATATGCCTTGTATCCTAAACTCCTATTCTACAGTCTCCCTTAATCGCACATTGTTTACGAATCCTTTCGAAGCTCATTAACATCAAGCCTGCCATAAGAAAACTTACCAACGATTGCATGTTCAAGTTTTCTTGCAAAACCAAACTATTCACCTCTGATGACTTCCAAGTAATTGAAGGCTCTCCATGTTGCATGATTATTGGTTTTGGAGGCACTCTTACATATTCATGCACATATGGTCTAGGTTTAAATACTTCAGCATATTTAGGAACATGTACTTTCTTTATGATCTGCTTTGATGTGTCCTTCGATGGCATAGTCCCATCGAAAGTGGTATCCATCTTGATCGAAAATTAAATCTATATAGACAATTTTGCATGTGCCATTTTTAGGTTTTCCCTATGAATACAAGGAGTATATCAAGCAAGCTGGTGAAAAAAAGGGCAAGGATTGGGTCCTTGGCATGTATAGTAGGAAAGCTAAAGATGATAGGGGTGAAATGCAAGTCATAACTGCTCTGGGTAACTCCTCTAGTGATTTTGATGAATCAGAATAGGAGGAAGATGTCTCTATAATGGTGGTAGATAATGAAGTCCAAGTCTGTGACTCTTTCTTTGCCTTGATGGAAAACTCAAATGATGATGAAGATGATAAAGTAACCCTCTTAGACATCAAAGAAAACCTAAAAAATTATTCTCTTAAAAAGTTAAAATCTCTTACTACTGTACTCACAGATACCATTAATGATCTCACTAGAGATAAGAAGTGTCTGAAGAAAGACTTTAAAAATGTAAAGAAGAGATGGTTGAATTAAGTATGCAAGTAACTTAACTTCAGGAAACTAGCAAGCCACTATACTATGAAATAGATTCCATAAATGAAAAACTTAGTGAAGTGTCTAAGTTTAATTCAAAAGGGAAAAGTGGAAAAAGGCAAGTTCAACTTGAGTTAGAAGAGAAACTGACTAAGGCAAATATAGATTTGACTACCTCACTTGAGAGAAGTGTTGAACTTGAGAGGGACCTAGTTTGGGTCTAGGTTGATCTTGAAAAGGCTTTAAAATGTACCATTTCATCTATCCTTGCTAGTTAGCGACCAATTAGTAGAAGAGCGCTAGGATTCCAAGTGTTTATCCTACTTATAATTCTTTTACCAAATCTGTCTCTGTCAAGGATTATCTTTTGTGTACTCGTTGCGGAAAAAATATCCACACAATAGATTCATGTCTATCTAGAACTGTTATCTTAAGGAAGATGAAATAATCCACACAATAGATTCATGTCTATCTAGAACTGGTATCTTAAGGAAGATGAAATAACTCTCTTCCTAAAAAAAAGAGGTGAAAATTTACCTGGCTAGACAAAAAAGAATCTGATCTTTCCTCAATCACCATTCTAGGAGCTCAAACTGAAATGGTTCCCAAAACTAATCACTGATTACTATTATAGGGTAAATCTTGAGGGATCATTCACCACTGGATTATGGATAATGGTTGTTCTAAGCACATAACTAGAAGAATTGAAGACTTTATCTCGCTTAAGTCCCATGAATGAGGCAGTGTCTCCTTTGGTGATGGAAACAAAAGGTACATTATTGGAATTGGAAAGATTGGAAACAGTTTGATCCACGCAATTGATGATGTTCATTTTGTGGATGGACTCAAGTTTGGTTTGCTGAGTATTGCTTAGATTTGTGGTAAAGGCAATGAAGTTAGGTTCAGGTCAGATAAGTGCATTGTTATTTATCTTAGAGATGGTAAAGAAATGTAACTACTTAGAGGAATAAAATATATATTGATGATCTGGGGTCCAGCAAGTCCAAACATATGATATGCCTAAGTGTGCAAGAAGATATTGTTGAGCTATGGTGTAGAAGGTTGGGTCATGTTAGTTGCTCAATGTTATACAAATTAGTGAAAAGGGACCTTGTTCTAGGTTTTCTAAAAGTGAAGTTTTCCAGTTATAAAGTGTGCAATGTATGTGTGAAACAAAAGCAAATCAAATCCTCATTTAAGACAAAGAAAGAAGTAAGCACATCCAGGCCTCTGCAACTCCTTCATATGGATCTATGTGGACCTGTAAAACTTGCTAGTAGGATAGAAAAGAAGTATATTTTATTATTGTTGATGATTATTCCAGATTCATCTAGACATTCTTTCTAAGATCCAAGGAAAAAATATTTTCTATGTTTTAGGTTTTTACTAGATAAGTGCAAGTGAAGTATGATGAGAAGATAGTTGGAATCAGATCATAGAACAAAATTTGAAAATGAAAGGTTCATTAAATTTTGCAATGATCTGAGTATAAGTCATAATTTTTTAGCTCCTAGAACACCACAACAAAATGGTGTTGTAGAGAGGAAAAATAGGACACTTGTGGATATTGGAAGAACCATGCTAATAGATATAGGGATAGCTTAAAATTTAGGGTTAAAGCAGTCAATACAGCATTTCATGTAATCAATAGGTGTCTTGTCAGGTCCCTCCTGAACAAGACCCCTTATCAACTCATGAACAAAAGAAAGCCCAAGCTAAACCTCTTTAAACCTTTTAGTTGTAAATACTTTATGCTCAATAATGGGAAGAATGACCTTGCAAAGTTTAATCCAAGGAGTGATAAAGAATATTTGTTGGATACTCTTCTACCAGCATGGCTTACAAAATCTATAACAAAAGAACACAATGTATGGAAGGAAGAGTTTATGTTATGTTTAATGAAGCTGGTAACATCAATAAAGGAAGCACTCAAGATAATGATGATGATGATTCAATAAATAGTCTAGATGCTCCAGAAAAGGTGAATGAAGGTGAAGATGATATAGATTCACAAGGACCAAGTTTAGGACATGAAAAAGAAGATTTAGCAGATTTTTAAAACTTTTTCCCCTCATAAGCTCCACCAAGAGAACCTAATCCTCAACCCAGTGAGGAAATGATCAGTCTCCTGGGGGTAACACCTAAATAGGAACTGGTCCTAGTATAAGTCATCCCACTTCTCACAGATCCAGTTGGAATCATAAATCCTTACATCCTCTTGATAATCTACTGTCTTCTCAGGATTCAGGAATACAGAACAAAAATAGATCAAAGAATCTCTATTCATTCTCTTCATTCTCATCACAAATTGAGCTTAAAAATTTAAAAGAAGCATTGAAGGATGTAAATGCATAAATGTAATGCAAGAAGAGCTTCATCAATTTGAGAGAAGCAAAATATGGCACCTGGTCCCACGACCCTCAGACAGAACCATTATGGAGACTAGGTGGGTGTACAAAAATAAGACTAATGAGCATGGCAATACTATCAAAAAAAAATTTAGGCTTGTGATGCAAGCCTATACCCAGGACGAAGGCATAGATTATGATAAAACATTTGCTCAGTGGATAGAATGGAGAAAATTCAAATTCTTATTACATTTTTCTCATATATAGCATTCAAACTATTTTAGATGGATGTAAAGAGTGCCTTTTTAAATAGTCTTCTAAAAAAAGTGTATGTGAAGCAACCTCTAGGTTTTGAGGATGTTGATTTTCCCAATCATGTGTTCAAATTAGACAAAGCCTTGTATGGATTGAAGCAAGCTCCTAGATCTTGGTAAGACAGACTTTCCAAATTCTTGCTAGAGAATAGGTTCAAAAGAGAAAAGATTGACAACACTTTGTTCCTGAAGTCCAGTGGAAGAAATTTACTCATTGTTCAGTTTATGAGGATGACATCATATTTGGACCTACAATTAATTCCCTGTGTGATAAGTTTGCTAGGTTAATGAGCAGTGAGTTTGAGATGAGTAAGATTGGAGAGCTCAATTTCTTTCTTGGGCTTCAAATTAAGTAAGGTGTAATTGGGACTACTGTATGTTAGCAGAAGTACATTCATGAGATTCTCAAAAGGTTCCATATAGAGAATGCAAAGCCTATTGATACTCGTATTAGAACTTTCTCCAAACTGGACTTGGATGAACATGGTCCCTCTATTAATGAAACTATGTACGAAAGAATCATTGGTGAATTACTCTAAATGGTAGCTAGCATACCTTACATTATGTTTAGTGTTAGAGTGTGTGTTAGATTTCAAGCAAGTCCAAAGTAATCTCATTTGAAGGTAGCCAAAAGGATTCTGAGATATCTTAAAGGTATCCCTGACCTGGTTCTATTCTATCCTATGCTGGTGATAATTTTGAACCATTTGGATATGCTGATATTGATTATGCTGGGTACTTGGTTGACAGGAAGAGTATATCAGAAATGGCTCATTTTCTTAAATCATCTCTAATATCTAGTAGTATTAAGAAGCAGAACTTAATAGCACTTTTAACTATTGAAGTTGAATATATTATTGTTACCTCATGCTGAGCTTAATCGTTGTGGATAAAGCAACAACTTGAAGATTTTGGAATTCTCTAGAATGTGTAACTTTATTTTGTGACAACACAAGTGTTGTTAATACGACAAAGAATCCAATTCATTATTAAAGAACTAAGAACATTGATGTCAGGCATTATTTTCTCAGAGATAATGTAGATAAAAGGTTGATCAAAATGGTATTTTGCAATATTGAGGATCAAATTGTTGACATATTACTAAGGCACTTGGTAGGGAATAATTTGAAAGAAATATAATAAAGCTGGGACTGATGAGGCCAAGTTAAATGCATGTTGCTCCTCTTCATCTTCTAGATTTGGCTATGAATTAGTGAAAAGATATCTAGGACAGATAATGTCACACATGTCTAACTCAGTCTCATATCTTCATGACATGGAGAAGAAGATAGGGAGAAGTATGAGACAACTCAAAGTTCTATATGCTTAAAAATCTTGTAGGGACTAGGTCCCAATCATGTTAGTACCATACTCTATTCTTGAATAGTGGTTGTGTACTATTTACAAGCAAGAGTGCCATACCCACTTGTAACTCACTCCTACAAGATGTCACCTTTTTCTTGAGTTTAAAAGCTATCTTGATACCCCATTTGCCTATTCTTGAAAATCTATCCCTTCGTTGTTCCAAATTGACAAAAAAAAAACAAAAAAGAAAGGGAGTAGCTGTAGTAAAACCTCCAGTTAAAAGGGCTGCAAAATGTTATTATATATGTATATATATATAAATGGGAGGAAGGTGTTACCTAGTGGAGTACAGAACCTAGTCCCAATATCCTTGGGCCCTTTCTTTGGACCTTCCTCTTAGACCTGTCTCCTACTTACTCCTTGGTTTTACCTATTCCTCTTACAATGGTGCTACTACTTTCAATTACTATGTCTACTTTTGAATAGGGTCTAATACTATCCTCCTTGATTACTGTATGAGTCTACTTTGTGCTATCACTTCTTTTATTTATCTAATCTTACTTGCTCATGTCAATGTAGCCTCAATGTCATGTGTTAACATGTGTGCTTACCTATTCTTAGTTTACTTTTTCATTACTTTGATGATGCCAAAAGGGGGGATATAAAGTGTGTAGCGATGTGTGGTGAAGCTATGAAATTGTAGTGATTGATAAAGTGCAATAGTATCTTTCTGTGGTCTCTTATGTAGGGAACAAACTCTTACAATCAGGGGGAAGAAAGTACATAAATAGGGGGAATAGGTGGAGGATGCTAGTGGTATCAATGGTAAGAGAAATAGGTTGAGATCCCCAGTGATGGTAAATTGAAAGTATGAGGTGATGTGTATAGTATGGATGAATGAAGATGGGCATAGCTTTTCCATCAACAAAAAGGGAGAAATTGTTAAGTCCTTAGTTTTAATGATTGACAAATTGTATATTGGGACCTGGTTCCTGAATAATATGTGATAACAAAGATGCAACTACTTAGGGACCTGGTTGGGCCTACACATCACTGTCACAAGTCAACTACACAACTAAATGAAAGTACAAAAGTTGATGGGAAAGCTACTGTACTTTTCATCCTCAGCAAATAGGATTCGTCCTAGGTTTTCTTGTCTCATATATATATCTCATCTTCCACAACAAGAAATCCAAGCTTCCATATACTTACAACAGATATCTCTCTTGAAGCTCTTGTATTAAAGACTCATTCACAACAGGGAACTAATCGCTCAAAAGTTATATTTCATACTCTTGTTGTAATTGAGTCTTTGTATTGTGATTACAAATGTTGCCTACTATTGTAATTGTAATTGTTATTAGTAGGTGTTGGTGTTTTAGTTTCAAACTCCTTTGTTGTCATCTAGAGTTAGGTAATATTAAAGCTAGAGTTAGCTTGTCAACTCAGTTAGAGTTAGTTGTGTGGTGGTGGTGTAGAGTTACTGCAAGTTTCCCTTTGTAATAGAGTTATTACTAGGAGAAGAAGGATTAGGAGTTTAATCCTTGAAGTCATAGAGTGTGTATTCAAGTTTTCTTGAATATTAGTGGAGCTTTAGAAATCTTGGAGGTAGGTCATGGTTTTTTTGTCTTAAGCAAGGAGTTTTCACATAAAATTGTTGTGTCTCTCATTTACTCTTTTCACGTACTTTACTGTTAAGTGTCTTGTTGCCTAAGTCTATTTGGGACCAGGTCCCAAAGTTGGAGGTCAACTCCCTTCAAAAGCAGTGCATTTGGAAGGATCTGATAGGATGCGACATCTTTTTTGGAGAGTCCCAACAACATAGATTCTTGCTACTGTGGCATGTGTAGACTAAAGTAAAACTAATTGAACTGCTTGGTTCTGTTTATCTAAAATAAGCTAATTTCACTTTACCTTTTTTTACCTTTACAATGCTTAAGTCTAGGATGGAACTTATAGATTGGAATGGATCGGAGAGTATTACTTCCTCACACTTGTGAAACTATGGGCAAATGGTGATTGTTGGGCAAATATAAAAAACAATTGTAGATCTGAGGGGCATATATCACATGAGCAAATGAGCCACAAGGGACGTTGGGCAAATAGCCTCCAATCCATGGGCATATATAATACGTGAGCAAGTGAGCCATGAAGGGTGCTGGGTAAATAAGCCACAAGGGTTGTTGGGTAAATAGTCTCTGGTCCAGGGGCATATATTACATGAGCAAGTGATCCATGAAGGATGTTTGACAAAGCGCCACATCATGCATATATGAACCTCATATCAGATGACCAAATGTCTTACATTATTGAAATATGGTCCATATGGTTCTTATGATCGTTATACTTTGCGAGTGATTCATTTCAAATGGACACCTCAAATGAAAACATACAGACGATGACACGGAGATGGTGCATTGGTGTGAGATAAAGTCTACTTGATTTTTCTGCATCAGTCTTTCCTTGACAGATATGTAATAAAATCTTCGTATTTATTGGTCAGCGTTCCTAATTTTTCGACGTCTTATCTCCACAATAGGAGGTTGAAGGTATGTGAGCTGGTCACATTGTATTGTACCATTAAGTTGTCCATGTATAAGTTGTACGTATTGGCTAAATCTTATGTTACATCCATAAAAATAGAAGCATAATGCACTGTTCAAAACTAAATTTAAACTTTGCCAATGTGTTTACCACCAATTAAGCTAGATCATTAACCCCTCCGTCCAATTTACGTGTTTTAATTTGATTGAACATAAAGTTTAAGAAGTAAAAAGTAACTTTTGAATCTAATAATCATAAATTAAATATCCTCTACCAATCTCAAATAAATTTATTGTGTGTTTGGTATGGAGGAAAAACTATTTTCCTTCAAAATATTTTCTTGAAAAATAATGTCTTTTTAGGTGTTTTGTAAGTAGGTAAAAAATATTATTTCAAATACATTTCTGGAAGTTTAGTCGAGATCGGATGTGTTGGAGAATGTGAAATACTTTTTTTAAAAAAAACTTGTATTGGACAATTATGAAATCTTATACTCTAACTTGAGAAGGACGATTCAGAAAAAAATACTAGGTGATTCTTTCCATTTATTCTAATCTTGGCAGAGAAAGTTACCTGATATCAGTTGCTGATGGGAGATGACAGGTATCTCGTGAATTTAGTCGAGTTGTGTGCGTAAGATGGTCCGGAATAAAAATAAAATAAAATACATATAAGGTAATTATATAATGATGGAAGTTTATGACATTGAAAGAATTTTTGTCCAATTAGGTCAAGGAATATTTACATATCCCTGTTAAACTAGGGTTAAGACTGCTCATATATATAAGGTGATATTGTAGTCTTCACAAAAGAAACCATGAAAATTCTCTCAAATATTGGAGTGGCAAGAGTATAAACCTTTTGTCTAGCAGAAAAATGTTAGATATAAATCTTTTTCGAAAGCATCCCAAAATTATACGTGTATCTCAACGTTGTTGTTTTGTTGAATGTCATCTAGTTGATCAGGTCATTGATGGAGCCACCGTAATTCATCTTTTCTATTTTATGTTACATATTGTATTATAGTGTATTGTGTTGTATCTCATTTTATTGTATTATTTTGATGAATACGTCACTTGGATAAATTTTATCATTAAACAAGTTGTTATAGTTTGAGATTTGGCGTCGTAGTAATTCATCTTTTTTTATACTGCTTTGTGTTGTATCATGTCTTACTGTATTGTTTTGATGAATACATCAATAAATTGTATCATTTTACGTACCTTCCAAACAAGTTGTTATAGTTTGAATTTTCTACTGATTGGTTGGTGTGATGAAAATTAGCAAATAGGATAATTATTTGATGAAAATTTTGAGTATTAAAGATTGATTATAATAAGTTTTTCTAAATGTTTGGTGAAGAAAATTAAAGGCGTGATTTTTGATGAATATTCGTGTGTTCTGTTGTATCGTATGCACTGCATTTCTACCAAATCAGTTGTTGCACAAAAAAGTATGTTTTTTATTATTATGTAACTATGAATTTAATAATATGATAGAATAAAATTTAACTAACAATTAAAATAAATAATGTATTTAAGTTGATAACATAAGGTAATGGCCATCCAAACAAGCTGTAATAGTTTGAGTTTTCTAGTGTTTGATTGGTCTGATGAAAATATTCTTAGGAAAAAACATATGCTAAAGATTAATAGAAATATTAGCAAATAGGAAAACAATCTGATGAAAATTTTCAGTATTAAAGTTAGATTATAATAAATTAATGTCTAGATGTTTGGTGAAGGAAATTAAAGGCATGGTTTTGAAGAAAATAATCATGTATATTTCAGGCCAGTTTGAGCTTAAAAACTTGCTGAATGATTCAAATAAGTTCGATAAAGAATTTCACGGGTTAAGAGAGGTGAGTGTTCTATTTAGTTGTTGACTTCATTTGTCCTATTCATCTTGTCAAATCTTTTCATATTTTGTAGTACCACCCCGACTTATGCTTATTATAGTTTAGGCCAAACACATTGTCCGGCCCTCAACTAGACACGAATTTTCATTTTCACACCTAAAATGGACGTTATTTATATTAAGCAATTAAACCAGCCATCTATTGTGTCATTTTGGTACCTTTCGATTGGCATCAGCTCTGGCGCGTGGATTGCAATCGCTTCCAACATGGATTTAACGGTCAATTGATTTATGCCATCTCATTTTAAATCGTCACACCATTATATACACCTACAATCTTTATTTTTGTAAAAAAAAGGCCAAAACATATTGACAAGGTGTTCAATAAATTAATGATACATGATTTTTTGATCAAATAATTACAAAAAAAAAAAAAACTACTTTAACCAATCCCCACCACAACATCTTCCTCACCCAACCACTATCTTCTTCGAGCTTAAAATTTATTAATGAAGGTTGAAAAGCTCGAAATTCATTAATGGAGGTTGAATATTTTAATCTCCGTGTTTGAATTAGGAACTCAATTTTATTAGTTTTTCCTATTTTCTCATGATGTGATCTTTGCCTACCAAAGCAGAGCCTGCCTTTCTTTTCCTTATCACTGTTAATTTGGTTTAGTTTAAGGTTACATTGTGAGAAATACCATTAAAGGAAAAACATCTTTTGTTTAGTTTTAGTTTTAGTTTTAGGTTTTCTTCACTTTTTAGGTTATATTGTTAAAAGTAATACGAAAGAAACATTTTGATAAATTATTTTCTAAGAGACACGGGGTTTGGGAGTACCACTGAAGGAGCTTGAGCTTAAAAAATGATTGAAGATAGTGGGATGAAAAAATGGGAAAGACGAAGATAAAATTAAATTAAAAATGAGCTAAAATAAGGCTGTCACGTGCCAAAAAGTGAGTGTAGAACACTCACTTTACCATGTTAGTGAAAGGTGCCAAAGTGACACAATGTATGAATAATTTAGGTGTTTAAGATGAACACTGTCCACTTAAGGTGCTTGTCGATGTGTTTGGACTATAGTTTATACCTATTTGAACCCCAAAAGTAGGATTTAAAATTTCAAATTGGAGTTAAAACTGAATTATGTTCTTTTTCTTTGATGAAGCTTGGTGAGGATATAAGTCAAATAAATAACAACAAAGAATAAAACAAGAAACTAAAGGACAAGAAAGAGGTAGAAGTACAGGAGATTCAAGCCGACTAGGATACAAAGCTGGAAATAATTTGTAACCTTGTGCACGATTGAGTGCCAGTTAGTAATGATAAGGTATGTGGATTTTTGTTGCTTTTTCAGTGACATACGTGATCTCAAAATAAAATCTATTCCCTTAATAACTATCTTTTTGTAGGAAAATAATGTTATATTACCGTCATGGGGAGAGAAGCGGACCGAGGAAGGTCTTAAAAATAATGTTGACCTCGTTAATGCTCTTGGAATTGTGGATATAACAGAGGGTAAGGTCTATATTTTGTGTTCTAGAATTCCACGCTTACATTCTTTAGTCTTCTTTGGTTATATTTTGTGTTCTGGAATTTCACGCTTGCATTCTTCAGTCTTCTTTAGTTATATTTTGTGTTCTAGAATTATCATCCCATCTGTTAGTTTTTTCTGTCAACTCATTATATTCATGATAATTCTTTCTTGAAAATTTTATTGCTGAATTGGTATTCTCTCATTAATTGTTGTGTTGATTTGTAAGATTAATGCAAAGATATCTACAATATTCAAGTGCATGTGTTACTCGAGAAAGAGGTTACTATTAAAGGCTGGTGTATGTTTTAATCAAGCATTGATTAATTTTGCTCTTTATTTCTTGGAGGAGATGGGATATACCCTACTACAGGCTTCGTTCTTCATGAGGAAATATATTATAGCAAAGTGTGCTCAATTAGCTCAGCTTGATGAAGAACTTTGTTACACTCTTGGAGTTTTGATGACCCACAAACTATTCTACAAAAGGACTTGATCGACAGCTTAAGTCAGTAGCTGTGGGACCTGGTCCTATATGAAGTTGCTTTTGAAGATGACAAGATTACCACAGCTGAAAGTTGTACTTTTCTACAAAGAGTTGGTAGCGTGGTAGTAGAGGTGTCCAACCTCGACCAATGGAAGAAGTTCTAGGTTTTGCTGTCTCATAAAAAAGGACTACTTACACACAACAAAACCTAGTTTTTTCAAATAAAGATTTCTCTTTCAATCAAAAAAGCCATCTTTATGAACACAAATCATACATCAGCAAGGAACCTGATCAAGTGCTCACTTATTCTTGTTGTGTCTTGAGTCTTTTATATTTTTCTCTCATATTGTGAATCTACTCCTGATTTATAAAGTATAGTAGATGTGTATCATGTCTAAGTCCTATTTAAGTCACACCAGTTATAGTTAATTGACTGAGTCGTTTGTAAGTTGGTCAAGTTTAGCTTATCTATTCGAGTAGAATTGAATCCTGGGTAAACATACCTAGGATTAGTAACTAGAGTCAGTCAGTTGAGGTGTGATAAAGTTACTATTATTGTATTAGAGTTACGACAAGAGGTCATGATTATTGGAGTTTTTAATCACATAGTTTCTTAAAGATTCATGAATCTCTAGAAAATCCTGTAAAATGGGTCATGGTTTTTCCTCCCTTGAGCATGGAGGTTTCCACGTTAACAGTGTGTGTTCTTTATATTATTGCACCGTCTTTCTTTATACTTTTATCTTATTGCATCTGCTATATAAGGGGCCTGGTCCCACTGTACTTGGTGGACTCATACGTTTCATCAATTAGTATTAGAGCTAGCTCTCTCTAAAAGGGTAACACTTAGAGAGGATCCAACTCAGAAAAAGCAACTCCACCAAACATGAAAAAGGACAGTCCACTACTAGACCATCAAGATTAAATGGTCAATACTATGGATGGTGGAAAATAATAATGTATGATTTTGTAATGGCGAAGGATGGTGAATTAATGGACATCATTTTGAATGGTCCATGTGTTTCCATAAGAGTAGTTAAGAAAAAGGAGGTTACTAGACTGGTTCCCAAGACTCGAAGGAAATATGATGAAGATGATCATAATAAGATTGAAAAAAATTACAAGGAAAATAAATGGTTTGTGTGTCATAGGACCTGATGAGTATAATAGGATATCTACATATAAGTCATCCAAGAAGATCTGAGAATAGTGCATGAAGGGACAAGCCAAGCCAAGGATTCGAAGGTTGACATGCTTATGATACAATATGAAACCTTCATAATGAAGGAAGGAGAGATCATATAAGAAATATACACAAGATTTACAACTATCACTAATGAGTTGCACATCCTCGGTGAGGACATCATGCCTACTAAAAAAGTGATAAAAAGTGCTTTGTATTCTTCCCAAGACATGGATAAGTAAGGTGAGTGATATCACTAAACCAAGGGACCTGAAAACTCTCACAATGGATAAGCTCATAGGAAGCATGAAAACCTATGAAATGAAGAAGCAACAGGGGCAAGACAAGAAGGAACCCAATAAATAAAAGACTTTGGCTCGCAAAGTTGCCAAAGGCGAAATAAGTGAAGAGTATGAAAACATTGCATGCATAACCAAGAGATTTCTTAAGGTTATGAGAATAAATGAAAGTTTTTAAAGAAGAAAAAACTCAAGAAGATCAGCTACTAGAAATGATCTCGGTTATAAGTATGGAAAGCCTAGTCAATTTATCAAATATTTTCCAATGCATAAGGTTAAGAACAAGGAGTATGGCAGAGCTGGACCTGATAAAGGAAATCAGAAGGACCGGGTCCCTAATAAAGTTAGAAGAAGAGCAACTATAGATTGTGTGGTGAAAATAGCTCTGGTATCTTGGGGAGATTCATCCAGTGATTCTGATAAATCTAAAAATCTTGAAGACATTGCAATGATAGTGATTGACGATTTAAATGGTGCCTTTGATTCACTATTTGTATTAACGACAAAATCTAATGATTAATATGAGAAAGAGGTAACTCTTCTAGATATCAAATAAAATCTAAATAATTATTCTTTAAAAGGCTTAAAGTCCTATCTAGTGTCTTGATAGATTCATTATGTGAGCTCACTATTGAAAAGGATCTCTAGAGTGAAACTCTCAAGGTGTTTGAAAATGAGAAACTCTTTAGCTATTAAATTGTCTAATATGGGTGAAAAACTAAGTCTAGTGTCAAAAGAAAATGATGGTCTTATAGAAAAATTCATGGGAGTCACTATACATGAATCCAAAGGAAAAAGGGAAGCCAATAGTCTTCAGTTAGAATGTAATACCTCGAAAATCCAAACCAATGTTAGAGTCATGTTCCAAGATCATGCAAAGTATCTTATAGTACCTTGGTAGTCTTATTATTTAGTTTGATGTATATTAGGGTCTCAAATAACTCCCAGCTATTAGAAGAATCGAAATAACTCTTACTGATTGAAATTTTGATAAGAATGTTGCCTTAGTCAACTTCAAATGAGCATATCTTTCACTCTACTCAGAATTTTCCAACTCAAAACCTACCAAGTTGTAGAAAATTGAATTAGCTTTCCAATGATACAAATTTTCCCAAATCCTATACTCGGGTAAGAAGTTATGGCACTTTTAGTGAAGGTAGTAGCTCAATACGAGAAGCACCGCATCGAGGTGACCCCCAAAATGGCATTCGTCCTTTTCCAGTGTGCCATCGCGATTAGCACTGCATCGCGCTGATGGGTCATTTTACAATTTTCATTTTCCATTGAGGTACCATTATGATATCGCGTCATGCCAAAATGCCAGTTCAGAATTGTCCTTTCTGGTGGCGCAATGCAATAGCACCGCATCACGCCATTGGACAAAATGAGGATTGTCCTTTCTCCAGTGGCCCGATACGATTGTACCATGTTGTACCGGGTGTCAAAATTGGGATTTCCAGTTTCCAGTTCTGATTTTTAATTTTTCCAAGGGGTTTTAAGTCTTTTTCCTTCTCCTTATTTAGTCCAAACACAGGATTTAAGTCCACAAATACCACTTTTACATCACGTTTAACAATTTTCCCCAAATTGAAATCACTCTCTCAAAAGAATAAATCCTAGCCTTCAAAATTCAAGATCAAACCTCAAGAAATTCACCATCAACTCTCATGAATTCATCAACAGAAGTATGTTAAGTGTTCATCCATGGGTTCCTTCCACCCTTGGAGTCCAAGTATCCTTTTTTAAATCTAAAGTTGTGATCTTTACAAGTTATTATGATTTTAAATTTTGATTTTAACCATGAAATCCCATGAATTGAAATTCTATACCATATTTACATGAAATTGTTGTTCTTTATCAGACCCTACAGATTCTAATGTTGTTATTAACTGATTTAAATCATGATTAAGTGTTATTAATGTCGAAATCATGCCATTACTCCAAGTTTCATGCTATTCCCATGATTAGTTTAAACTATGAATATCAAGTGTTTGATAAAATGCCTACAAAAGTGAATATTTGATAAAATCTTTCATGTTATGTCCTCCAAGATTAAGTACTATTTTACTATTATTGTTATTGTGTCCTGGGAGTTATGAATACCCAAAATCTTAGTTGTGTACCTAGTCTCAGTATCTTTAGAATAGTTTTAGAATATGTTATGATCATTATCAGTTCAGTCAGTCATCAGAATCAGTTAAACTTAGAACAGTTCAGCATTCCAAGCCAGTACAGTTGGGAGTAAGATTTAGCACCGAGTGAGTACAGGTATGGCGACTTTCCCTTCAGATAGGCAGAATCATTAGTAGCAGTCCCTGTACTCTAGAACTACGTAGTCAGCATAGGATATGAGGAGTCTCCCATCATATTAGGCTTGACTATCTCGCAAGGGTCGCCCGTCAGTTTAGGCTTGACACCCTTAGTTCTTTGAGATAGTACATCACTATAGTGGATCCATACAGTCAGTGTTAGTACCCGTGGTATGGTACCGACACCCTTCCAACTGGGGTTAAAGGTTGGACCCCGATTAACTCAGATTGGGGCATGTCAGTTAGATGATACCTCCCACAGTCTTAGTTACAGTACTCAGTACAGTGTGCAGATCAATTTCTCTAGACCATAGCATTCAGTTATTAGTATTTCAGTATTTCAATTTTCAAACTATTTCAGAATCATGTTATATGCTTGGTCTGGCATTCTCAGATATTAGAGTTTTCATGCATTCACGCTCAGTTATCTCATGTTGTTTTGATAGTCCTCACCTCATAAACATAGATTTCCGCATTCTCAGTCTAGTAATCAGTTCAATAATTCAGTTTTAGATACTTGACCATAGCATATAGATATCAATAATTTAGTTATCAGATTTTAGTATTTCAGTATTCATAGATTTTAGTCAGAACATTTTATATGCTTGGTCATGCATCCTCGGTACTTTCAGATTTCATGCATCCTCAGCACTTATATATTTCATGCATCCTCAGTACTTACAGATTTTATGTATCCTCCGTATCTACAAATTTTATGCACTTTATTCAGTATATATATATATATATATTGACAGTTATTATTCATGTTCATGAAACTACGCATATCAACTTACCTTATTTACCATACCAATACATTCAAAGTACTGATCGCATAATCTTTTCTAACGCTATGATGTATCATATCATAGGTTAGGACGCTTAGTTCCTGGGTCGTGCATAGATTTTCCAAACTATCAGCCATAGCAGTGGTGAGTCCTCATATTTTGAGAATATGATTTATTTAGTTCAGATTACTTTATTAGTTTCAGTCATTTCCATTCTGTCGGAGTTAGTTGGGGGTTTGTCCCATCAGCTCCTCAATTAGTCAGTAGAGGCTTTTCAGACTATTTCAGACAGTTATTTAATTTTTCAGATTTTAGTTATCATTGTTAGACATTGTATCAGTATTATTAGTTATGCCTTACAGATTTTATCAGACTTATGACTTAAAACCTTATGGCATTTCTCAGTTAAATTCTGCATATGTTATGTCTTATCATTTTACTCAATGCTTATAGGAGGTACCAGCGCATGGGTTAGCTTATGGTCCTTTGGACTGTAAGCACCGTGTGGCGCCCAGGGTGTACTGTCGGGGTGTTACATAAAACTTTAAGAGAGGTTAAGAAATTTTGAAAAACTTCTTGCAGCCTCTCTAGATAGAAATTCCAACTAGAGAGGGACCTGATCTATGTCAAAAAAGATCTTCAAAAGTCTCTCAAGTGGACTGCATCCTCTAAACTCTTGTCTAGTCTAACAAATCAAAGATCAAATAGTGTACAAGGTCTAGGATGGAAAAATGCCAACCTCCCTTATATTCCTGATAGCAAATATGTCTTTGTGTCTGACAATTTGTTGTGCACCTAATGTGGTAGAAATATCCATCTAAAATGGAACTGTGAGTCTAGAAAGAGAGCGAAGAAAAACTTCCAAATGTACAATTATGAGAAAACAAGTCCAATAGGGAACCTAGTTCAAAATATTGGGACCAAGTCCTCATGTTGAAATTAGTTATTACATGTTGCCCAGCTGACCAAGAAATCATTAATCACACCACTGTCACCCTATTGAAAAATCAAACGTAAATGGGTTCCCAAGTCTAATAAATGATTACTAACGCAAGTGAGAGAAAGAGTAAGTAGTCAATGTTGGTTCATGTATAATGAATGCTCGAAGCATTTCCAACTAAAGGAAATTCGTGATGGAAGTGTCTCCTTTGGAAATGGAAAAAAGGAAACATTAAAGGAGTTGGCAAGATTAAAAAGTTTCCCAATCATGACCTTGAAAATTGTATTTTTTTCAATGGGATGAAGTATAAATTTCTCTGTGTGTCACAGATCTATGACAAAGAAAATAAACTAAAATTTCTATCAGGTGGTTGAATTGTGAACAATCTCAATTCAGGTGAAGTGATTATAAAAGCAAGAAAATGTAAGAGTATGTTTGTGGAAGATCTAAGCTCAGTTTCAGATGAGGAGCTAACTTGTCTCAGTCCTCAAATTGATAACACTAAGAGTATGTTTGTGGAAGATCTAAGCTCAGTTTCAGATGAGGAGCTAACTTGTCTCAGTCCTCAAATTGATAACACTGAATTGTGGCATCGAAGACTAGAACATATGAGTTTATCATTGATAAAAAAATTGGTTGCTAGGGACCTGGTCCATTGAATTCCCAAATCAAATTTACAGAAAATAAGGTTTGTAATGCATGTTCTAGAGGAAAGTAGACCAAGTACTCATTCAAACAAAGAAACATGTCAGTACCACCACACCTCTTTAATTACTTCATATAAATTTGTGTAGACCTGTCAAGGTTCAAAGTAGAGGGAGAAAGAAATATATTTTAGTAGTTGTAGATGACTTCTCAAGATTCATGGTGACATCCAAGCTATACCTCCTCTCAAAGATGATACAGCCACTGCCAAATATAGTAACCCAACAAAGGTTAGGTTGAATCCCAAGGGAATATGTGGAATCGTTTCTTACAGCTATTGTAATCAACAGACAAATAACTATGTAGATTAGAGGCTGCTCATTCCACTAAGATAACTATGTAGGTTTTCCACAACCCTTAGCTAAGGGTTTTTAGTTGCTCATTCTTGTGACGTAATCAACAACATTCATGAATGAAAGAATAAAATGAAATCACAATAATCACAAGGAAAAAAACAAAACCGTAACTAAATTAATCAGCTGAAATTAATACAAGAGAATTTCATGACCAAAATCAAATCTCAAAATCAAAATATATTTGTGAGTATCAAGAGTACGTAACTTCTACTAAAAACGCACAAGGGGTATTTATAGTACATGAGGAAACCCTAAATCCAAAGCCCGAATAAAATAGGAGAAAAAAGGGCCGGTGGCTATATGTGGTCACCACATGTGGCCTAGCCTCGGGCGCATGTGGTGCATGCGGCCTGTAGGGTGGGTGCATATAGTGACTACATGTGCCCCGACCAAAAAATCTTCCAGGTTAGATCTCGGGATTTTGGACTTCTGATATATTTTTCCCCATATATGCTATATGCGGTCCGCATATTGACTTAGCATATACCGAAAGTTATTTTTTCAGCTCTTCTTTAATTTTCGTACATGTTTTGATCATGAAAAATCTGACAAGTGTCACGAACATCCATAATTTCTCCCATAAGTATCCAAAATTACCTTATTTCATCTTTTTCATGAACTTAGCATCCAAAACATTATTTCCTACAAAACATACCCAAAACGCATCTTATCTAACAAAACAACCTCAGAAACTTGCATATTTTCCAAGTTTTAAGCATCGAAACTGCTATATTTCTATAGCATATCAACACCCTCAACTTACAACATTTGCATGTCCTTGGGAAAAAAAACAAAAAAAAACAAAAGTAAACACGACGCTTAACTAGGAGAATCTAAGTTATTCAAGGTAGTCAATCAATACTTTAAGCTTAAATCACAACACCCCCTCCTATCTTACTTTTCAAAACCAACTGTGTAAAAATATGAAGCACAACAATGTGAAACAATGGGATCAAGATATGACATTACATTAGAAATAGAAAACCATGCACATGTACAAGTAACACTACCCAAAATAATCAAGCAGCTAGCAATATGATTCATGTGCCCTCACAACAAAGATATCCCATCACTCCTATAAAATAATGCATGTCAGTGCATGGACAGTCAAGATACATTCACACTCAAAAGAGAAGTTCCAATCAATGTGCATAAAATATGATAGGCTTGCCCTTATTTTCCTTAACTTACCATTCAGACAGTCAAGTTAGGATCACTATAAGACTTCTCTCGACTTGTAATGTAGGCTTGGGGGCTTGTATGGTACATATGGACATATCAAGTGACTAAGCCTCCTTAGCACTACACGAACCTTGGGGTCTCACTTATTAACCAATTTTATTTTTATTCCACCCTTATTTCTCCCTTTTTATTTTAAAGCACGTTCAAGTTGGGTGTGGTATTTTATTTTTTATTTTTCACTTTTTGTCACAAATTTTCTTTTCTTTTTCATCTTTTTCTACCACACCCAGCCCTACTTTATTTTTCTTTTATTTCTCCCTTATTCATACCCACTTTACATCACGCACCCCTATGATAGCCACCCTCAACTTAGACGATTTATCTGAGTTGAGGTGCACAATGTACAAGGAGGACCAGGGCCAAAACAGGTTCATTGTGACACAAAATGGGAAGGTGAAAGCTGAAAATGAAGAAATAAGCTATAAGGTTACAACTTAGGGATAAAGGGATACAATTTCACATAGGGAAGGTCATTTAGGCTAAAAGTGGACTAAAATAAAAGCTGGACTATGATCCTTTCCTAATCGACTATCCTTTAATCTAGTCAAGACTAACCAAGCAAGTTTTGAATTTGAAACACAAAGGGAACTAAGTAGCATCTCACACACATAGCACAGAGTCAATATTACAAACTAAAACTTATCTGGTTTATGCAATTGTTACCAAGTGATTATCATATCCCTAATCCTAATGCTATAACAAGATCCACAAAGTTCATACATATTTACTTGCTCACAGTTCTAAAATACACATTTTGAAGGGGTGCCATTTTTCTTAAGATCAATTAAAAATATGACAACTGCCCTAAATACTTAAAAATCTCCCAATTACACAAAAACACAACACAATACAAAAAAAACACAATAAGACACAAATTTTAACCTAAAAATATTGGTTCTCCAACTATATCGCGACCTACAGGAAAAGAAGAACGGCAATAAAAACCCGTGGCAGCTATAATATACCCCACCCCCAACTAAAAAATTATGCACTATCCTTACTGCACGAAAATAATATAAAAGAAAAGGAAGTGAGAACATACCTGGGAAATACTAAACATATGTGTACCTTGTATTGACTCCCAAGCAGAGCCTGATTTATTATCGCATCATGACTCAGTTCCCTTAGCTACTCAGATTTCGCCAAGGTCCATGTCAACATAGGCTCTAAATTTTTTCAGGTTTCCCATATAGTGCTTCACTCGTTGCCGTTTTACCTTGAATGAGATATCACCATCACACTTTATTTATAAATTCTCATGTGAGAATACCTTAACCATAGTGAATGGTCTAGTTTACCTAGATTCCAATTTGCCCGGAAACAAGTGTAGTCTTGAGTTATACGACAAGACCAAATCACCGGGTTTAAATATTCTATTATCAATTTTATTATCATGACACAGTGTCATGACTCAAGGCTACCTCCTAGCCATGACAATGGTGCTTACGATCACAAGGACCACAAGCTAATCTATGAGCTGGTACCTGCTGTGAGCACTGAATAAAATAATAATAGTACACATATACAAAAGATAGTCTGCTGATTGTAATACTAGTTCAAATACTAAAAATATAATTGTCTATTTAAAACAACTGATAATGCTGAAAAGACTGATGAGATGAAAATTGTCTAACTGACTGTCTAATTGTTTTATTGTATGAAAAGCCTCTAACTGACTAGCCGAGAAGTTGATGGGTCAAGCCCCAACTAACTCCAACTGACTGAACATAATGAAATAATGAAGTAATGAATAAGAGATAATATGTCCTTAATAGATAAAGACTCACTACTATGGTTGCTGAGTTACGCTGGTTGTCTAACTGCGGTCAGGAAACTGAGCCTTTGAACCTTTGATATAAGATATCATAGCACAAAGAAAAGTATGTGGTCAGTACTTTGAAGGTACTGGTATATGAGATAAGGTATGGATGAAATACATGGGGTACTGTGCACATGAGCTAAGGACTAACTGAGCAGCATGAATGTATAAAAATAAAAATAGTTGAGAATGCAAGACCAAGCATATACAAATTTCTAAAATAATATGTAAATTGAAAGACTGACATCTGTATAACTAAATAATTGTGAATCTGTATGCTTTAGTTAAGCAAACCTGAATTGAATATATACTGAATATAGTACTGAGACTGTGGGAGGTATCATCTAACCAACATGCCCTAATCTGAGCTAATTTGGGTCCAACCTATAACCCCAGTTGGAAGGGTGTCAGTACCGTGCCATGAGTACGAACACTGGATGTGTGGATCCACTAATCTAAAGTCCCAAAGGACAAGGAAGTCAGTCCAAAACTGGTGGGTGACCTCTAAGAGAATGTCATTCCTAAACTAGCGGGTGACAACTCATGATCCTTCGTTGGCTACATAGTTCTAGAACTTAGGGTCTGCTACTAAGGACCCAGTTCAAACTAGCGGGTGAGCCCTCATCCCTAGGTTCGCTCAGTGCTAAATCCTAATCCCAACTGAGCTAACACTGGTACTGAACAAAATTAAGTTTAACTGAATATTATTTCTGATGGTACTCATCTTAATCATAATAACTGAATAAGTAATGATATTTATGGTTTAACTGAATCATACTTGAAAATATAAAAATCGTGTAAAATATATAGGTATCGGGTATTCATAACCTATCAGCACTGAGTTATCATTAATTATCCCAGACTGGATCGGGGCCTTGTCGTAATGGGTATTTCAAGTCCATCAAGGACTGAAGACAACCCCCGTTACCCAACCCAAACTTCAGCCGCCTACCCTGACTTAGCTGAATTCTGAATATTTAACAAGATAACATAAATGTCCTCATTAAGACTCTAGGATAGGATCACGATCGACCGACCCAACCAAGTCCAACCATACCAAACCAACCATCCATACCATACAAAAACCAAAGATAATATCAAACATAATATGATAATCAAACCCAAAATATAATACGATGGAACAACCAACAATCTCGTCAAAGGGTGTAAGTCCCAACATCCATCTTGATACCAAGGCTAACACCAATATCGATTCCACCCATTCCAACCCCCCAGAAGCACCACAAAACCTCTATCCAAAATAATACAAATATCCAGTTGGGATATGTCCCCAACCAAGGCCAAAACCAATATCTAGAAAGAAAGTAAGATGTCTAAGAATATCTAACATGAAATGATGCCTTTCGAAAGGATGGATGCTCACCATTTCAGTCCAATAAGCTGTCCCTGAATTAAGTACTATGAAGGAGGAGTCGAACGTCTAGTTCTTATATAGCGTGGGTATACAGTCGCCAGTAGACGGGTTAGTGGGTAAACACTAGCATGAAACTTGAGGTAAGGATAAGTAGTGCCAGTTACCAAATCCAAATGAAAACCATCCATTGCACACAACCATACATATATATAAGTGCTGGGAAAAGGGACCGGGTTTATTATGCCATTTAAAGCATTAACCTGGGTTGTGTATCTTAGCCGTCCTACCACCCACGGGCCACCTGTGTTCAGTCCCCCTACTAAAAGGGTCTCGATGTGTGTAGCTGCGCGACCAAGCAATAACCCTGGGATGACTAGTACATCCCTCCAATATAAATATGACTCTCGTAAGTAGTCATTGAAGACCCCTCATATCAGCAAATATAAGTTTTGGGTTTTAATCCCCTCCCGATCACCACCTTTCATGGCTTAGCTTACACTTCCCGCCATTAATTTCCAATTAAAATCAAGTCCAAACAATCCAATTAGATTTACTAACCAAGTCTATTTAATAAACTAGTGGTATCATTATACCACCATACTTGCAAGTATTATCCTTAGCCAAACCATTTAGATTAAGGGGACTCTTGGTGCCCTTTCCATTTACCATATTAACTTCTTAGGAGACTACCATGTTCTCCACTAGCATAACCAATCAATCATTAACCTTTGTAAACCATTTAAACCATTTATAGTTTCATGCATAAGCTAAAAACAAGCAAGAGTTCCATTTAAAAGGAGTCAATGCAATAAACATATCTTTATAAGCATTTAATCAAACACCTTGAGGACATAACATAACCAAAACCAAATTTCATTACCATTAAACCATTTCCATGCAATTCCATTATCCAAAACTACCATTAATGCATAGAAAGCATAATTAAAACTACAAGAAATCATAACCAATCCTTTAACACCAAAACCCCCAAATCAATAGTTGAAAACCAAAACCATGCAAGAGTAAAACTATGAAATCAACCATATAACCATGACTTTAATTGAAATCACAAGTAGGGAAGATAATAATGCCTTAAACTAAGAAGATTGATGGAAGAATTCACCAAGACAAGACATAAGGAAATCGCTTAGTTGAAACCCTAGTTCTTTGCCCCAAATGCTCTTGAGAGAATTATGATATGTTTTGGAAGAGATTCTAAGTGTTTAAGTATAAAATAATAGGGTAAATAACCTCCAAAGTGTATTAAAAGTCGTGGGTCCTTATTAGAGTAAGTAGGAACATGTCCAAAATATCCCCACTTAAATCCCATAAAAACTTAACACAGGATCACGACTGATCTCCTTACGAGTTGTAACCTAGCTACTATTGCAACCCACTTAATCGTAACTAAGCCTCAACCATGGATCACACACTGTCTAGTATACGACTCATCCAACCAAGTCATAACCTCAGCATACGATCCGTACCCATGATCTGTATCCCTGGAAGAATGTCACACCAAGAAGATCAAACACTGTCCACCTTACAAGTCACCTATACGACTCTTACCCATGCCTTACGACTCATACCCTCAAGTCGTATCCATGTCCAAGACCATCCCACCAGCTAACACTGGTCAGCTTATGATAGGAATTCACCACTCATACCCCAACTTATGGCTCATACCATGAGTCGTAATGGGTCCAAAGACCGAGATTTTATAAAATTTTCTAAGGGTCCAAACCTAGGATGCTTCATTAAAACATGACATTTAAACTTAAACTGTAATATTGAATCATGGTTCAACTCAAAACATAGGCATTTTATCAAACATGTGGAAAGCATGGACTTATACATGGGGATATTTTAGACATGGGAATTTAACAACATGAAGTTCACTTGGCTAAGACATGGGGAAACTGAAATTAAAAAGCATGAGGGATTCAAATCTTGCTTAATACGAGTTTAATTCATTTTTCATGGTTATTTAAACTTAACTCAGTCCATGTATGATCATACATGGACTGAGTTGCATTTAAATAACAATGAAAACATGAATTAAACCCATATTAAGCAGTATAAAATACAATAATGATAGAAAAATCCTTTCTTTAATTGAAAAGAGGGTTTTGGGGATCCATGGGTGAAAGGGACCCATGGATAAACACCCCACATACCTTAAACTTTTAACTTGAAAGAGAAACACTAATTTTGATGCTTTCTTTAAGGTTCTTGAACTTGAGGAACTTGAATTCTAGCTTTCTTAAGGATAAAGAAAGTTAATTTATGTTCATGGGGAAAGGGAATGGTTTTCTTTGGAGGATAATTGGATAAGAAGGGAAAAATTATGCCCTAACTGATGCCCAAGTCATATTATGAACAATTGGGTTGAGGGGGAAAAGACCCAATTGCCCCTCAGTCATTTAAATTCAAAACTGGACCCAACAAGCTTACCACAACACGATTTTATCATGGTAGTGTATTTCCCTCACCACTGCGGTCTTCATGATAATGGGAATAACACTGTGATGCAGGCTTATTGCGATAACCCACTATTTCATGATCAAAACATGACTCAAACCCCATCCAAAAAATCTAAAAATTCTTTGAGACATGCTCCTTATATTCCTGAACATGAATTAACTCAAAACCCAACATCTCAGGGTCGGGAAGACTAAGTTGAAAATCCTCAAAGTTTAGAAGACTTAAAAATGACTAAGTCCCCAACACTTAGTGAAATTTTTAGGCCTTAAACCCTTATTCATGCAACTAGAATATGAATTGAGTTAAGAATAGTATGGGGTGTTACAATATCTCCCCCTTGAGAACATTCATCCTCAAATAAGACTGATTAGACTGAGAGTACTAAACAAAGGTAACTAAGATCACATACTGAACATGCCTAGTTGGAAGCATAACTACATAACTGGGTATAAAACATGATACATAAACTGAATTGATTTCATGAATGCATGAAATGTCATGAGAATAGTTATATAGTTGGAAATAAGAATGGAAAAGATTCAATCTAAGGAAAATTGTTACCTCAAGCTAAGACAGAGTTTGTGGAAAAAAGATGAGGGTACTTGGCACGCATATTTGCTTTTTTTTCCCAAGTATCTCCCTCAACAGACTAGTTCTGCCATAGAAATTTAACCAAGGAAACTTCTTTGTTCCTTAGCCTATGAATCTAACGATCTAGGATATCAACTGGAACTCCTTCAAAAGAAAATCTATCCTAAATACCTGTATTTTTTAAAGGAACAACAACAGCTGAATCACCAATACATTTCTTTAACAACGAAACATGAAACACCGAATACGCTGAAGCTAAATCTACAGGAAACTCTAGCTTATAAGCTACCTTCCCAAAATGGCCCAAAATTCTATACAGGCCAACATAGTGGGGATTGAGTTTCCCTTTCTCACTAAATCTCTTTATTCCATTCATAGGTGAAATCTTCAAATAGACCAAATAAATAACCTTAAACTTAAGTTCTCTTCTCCTCACATCTACATAAACTTTCTGACAGCTTTGGGTAGTCTTCTGCCTCTCCCAAATCAACTAAACTTTCTTTATTGCCTCAAACACTGAATCTAGTCCTATCAAAGAAGCCTCATCTACCTCAAACCAACCAATAGGATATCTACATCTCCTCACATAGATAGCCTAAAATAGAGACATTTGAATATTGCAGTGATAGCTGTCATTGTAGGCAAACCCAATCAAATATAAGTAGACATCCCAACTTCCTTTAAAATCAATAAAACATTCTATCAACATATCTTCTAAGGTTTGAATAATACTTTCTTACTAACTATCAGTGTTAGGATGAAAAGTTATACTAAAATGAACTTGGGTACCAAGACCCTTTTGAAAAGCCTTCCAAAAATGAGAGGTAAACTGAGTACCTCTATATGATATGATAGACAATGGAACTCCATACAACTTAACCAACTCTCTAATATAAAGCCTGGCATAATCCTCAACTGAGTACAAAGTATGAACTGTCAAGAAATATGCTGATTTAGTCCTTCTATCTACAATGACCCATAACAAATTATGTTGACAACGCATACAAGGCAAACCTATCACAAAATCCATGTTCACCACTTCCCACTTCTAAGTGGGGATATTGAACTCTTGTAATATACTTCTGAGCCTCTAGTTATCAACTGTAACTTGCTAACAATTTGAACACTTAGCCACAAACTCTACAATATCCTTTTTCATACCATTCCACCAATAGATTTCTCGTAAGTCATGGTACATCTTTGTGGTTCCTAGATGAATAAAATATTGCACACCATTCTCTTCTACCAAAATTTGCTTCCTTAAATCATCAACATTTGGAACACATAACCTTCCCTGACAATGCAACAAACCATCTCCCCTTTTGGAGAAATCTTCTACTTCCAATCTCTAACGGTTTCCTTTAACCTAACAAAATTGGGATTCCTATCTTGCTTTTTTTTTACTTCAGCAACCAATGAAGATTCTGAACCATTCTAAACCCATATACAACCCTCAGCTGAATCAGCCAACCGAACACCTAATCTAGCAAGCTAATGAACCTCTCTGACTAACTTATTCATATCATTCTCAAAATAGGCAACACTACCCATAGACAATCTACTAAGGGCATCTTCCACTACATTGGCCTTTCCCGAATGATACAAAACACTCATGTTATAATCCTTTAATAACTCAAACCACCTTCTCTAATAAATATTCAAATCTTTCTGTAAGAACATATACTGCAAACTCTTGTGATTTGTGAACACATCAACATGAACCCTATAAATATGTGCCTCCAAATTTTTAAGGCAAACACAACAGCTGCCAACTTAAGATAATGGATAGGGTAATTCTTCTCATAGGATTTAAGTTGTCTAGAGGCATAGGCTATGACCTTTCCTCTATTCATCAAAACACAACCAATACCAAATCTAGAAGCATCAAAGTAAACTACAAACCCTTTTGAACTGTCTATCAAAGTCAAAATTGGGGTTGAAGTGAATTGAGTCTTCAACTCATGAAAACAATTCTCACTAGAATTTGACCACAAAAATTTGAATTTCTTCTAAGTCAATCGAGACATGGGGATGCAATAGAAGATAAACCTTTAACAAACCATCTATAGTAGCTAGCCAAACTTAAGAAACTCTTGATATCTGATGAGAGATGGTTCTGGTCTAGTTTCTCACTACTTCGGTCTTTTAAGGTTCAACTTGAATGCCATCACCGAAGAAAATATAGCAAAGGAAAGCTACTGATCTTAGCTTAAATTTGCACTTACTAAATTTGGCGAACAACTAATGGTGTCTAAGGGTCTGCATTATACTTATCAAATTGTCTGCATGATCATTCTCACTACGAGAATAGACAAGAATATTATCAATGAAGACTATGACGAACATATCCAAGTACTGCTTGAACACTCTGTTCATCGAGTCCATAAAAGTTGCAGGGGTATTCATTAGTCTAAAAGACATAACTAGGAATTTGATATAACCATATCAAGTTCTGAAAGATATCTTTGAAAGGTCATATTCCCTAACTCTAAGTTGATGATAGCCGTATTTGAGGTCTATCTTAGAGAAATAACTGGCATCCTAAAGTTAGTTAAACAAGTCATCAATCCTAGGGAGTGGAAACCTATTCTTGATTGAGACTTTATTTAACTGATGGTAATTGATGCACATTCTAAGAGAACGGTCTTTCTTACGCACGAAAAGAATTGAAGTGCCCCATAGGGAAACACTAGGCCTGATGAATCTCTTATCTAAGAGATCTTTTAACTATTCTTTCAATTTCCTAAGATTAGCTAGAGTAATTCTGTAGGGTGGAATAGAGATAGGGTAGGTATCTAGAAGGACATCTATTTCGAAGTCAATTTCCCTTTTGGGAGAAACTCCTAGAAGGTCTTCAGGGAACAGAACTGGAAATTCCCTTACTACTGAAACTGACTCGAGACTTAAAGTCTCAGAACTAAAGTCCTTAACTTGAACTAGAAGGTAAACACACCCTTTAGATATCATTTTTCTTGCCTTAAGATAAGAAACAATCTGACCCCTAAGCATAGAGGTACTACCCCTCCATTCAATGACTAGTTCATTGGGAAATTGAAATTGAACGACTCTATTTCTACAATTAACTAAGGCATAACATGACTGGAGCCAATCCATGCTGAGAATGACATGAAAATCAGTCATCTCTAACTCTCCAAGATCTACTAAGGTGATTTTCTAAGATACTACGATCGGGTAATTTTTGTATACCCATGTAGCTATGATAGATTCACCCACTAGGGTAGACACTATGAAAGGTTCTACTAAAGATTCGGGACTGACACCAAAATCTACCCCTATATAGGGAGTTACAAAAAAAATGTAAAGCTCTGGGGTCTAATAAAACATAAACATGAAGATGGATGTCCTATAATGTACCCATAACTAAATTAGGAGAACTTTCCTGATCATGGCGAGTCTAAAGTGTATACAACCTATTCTAGCATAGCCCACTGGTTGTACTAGAGCTGATGACAGATTGGACTGGCCCTGTTGGCACAGATCTTTTCCCCTTTGAGCAACTATTGGACACTCACTGACCCTGTGGCATAGATTGCCACATCCAAAGTGCACATCACTACCAGCCTTACACATACCCTGATGATTTCTTACCATATTTTTTGTTAAGTGGATTAGTGCGACTACTATTCATACTACCTAGGGACTTAGTGTCTGGTACCCTATCTTGACTATTTTTCCTTAACTTGGGCACTGGCGCACTAGCTAAAGATAGAGTTGGGGATGAAAACTTCTAACAAAAATGAGAATGGCTATCACCTTCTGACCTTGGCTGAAAAAAGTTAAAACTACCTATTCTGGCCCTTTTATTTTACCTCTTTTTCTCTATATGTTTCTCTTCCTCAATCTGCTGAGCATGAACCATAAGTCTAGATAAGTATATCATCCTACACTCCTTGACCACACTATCAGCTACACCAGCTACAAACTTGCTTATTCTAGACCTATTGTCAGCCACCACATTCGGAGCATACCTCACCAACTGAGTAAATTTAAGTGAGTACTCCTTCACACTTGTATTACCTTTCTTCAAATTGATAAACTCCTACACCTTAGCTTCCCTCAACTCTAATGGAACAAACCTATCTAATAAAGCTGTGGAAAACTCATCCCACTCAATAGGCCCTACATCAATACTATGGTCCTTCTTCCACTATTTAAATCAGGTGTAGGATACATCCTACAACTGATATGCATCCAACTCTGCACTCTCACTTGAGGTGACACCTATGAATCAGTCACCTTCTGAACCATTTCATAAATTTCTATGGATCCTCCTCAGACTTAGATTCCAAAAATAAAGAAGGATTCATTTGTGAGAAATCCCAGATCCTTGTTGTATCTGTATTTTCCCCTAGATTGGTTGGGGAAATAGCTTGAAGTTTGTTCTAAGCCAATACTATATGAGCTAAGGTAGTGAAAGCAGCTCTGAACTCAGTGTAAGAGACATGCTCATTCAGGGGATCTTCTTGAACAGGTGGAGGTATGGACTAGTCTCTATCCCTTCTTCCATTCTTTCTTCTAGGAGGCATAGTCTGTAAACAAAATAAAGAATGAGTTAGAAATAGAGTTTAAATAGATCTTATACTAATTCTCACGACACAAATATTGAAAAACGGGGAAAAATTTTCCTAAAACATCTCATAGACTTTAGTTCATAAGTGTGGCGCACTTCACACCCATGAACAAAACACTACTTAACGCATCTTTCAGATACCCTAGGAAACTGTAAAACCTTAGGCTCTGATACCAAGTTTTGTTACGACCTGAGGCTAACCCCTAGCTACGACAATAGTGCTTAATGTCACAAAGACCATAAGCTAATCCATGAGCTGGTACCTACTGTGAGCACTGAGTAAAATAACAATAGTACATGTGTGCAGAAGATAGTCTGCTGAATGTAATACTAATTCAAATACTAAAAATATAAATATCTATTTAAAACATCTGATAATATTAAAAAGATTGATGAGCTAAAAATTGTCCAACTAACTGTCTAATTGTATGATTGTCTGAAAAGCCTCTAACATACTGACTAAGGAGTTGATAGGATAAGCCCCAACTAACTCTGACTGACTAAATATAATGAAATACTAAAGTACTAGTAGAAATATAATATGTCCTCGATAGATAAGGACTCACCACTACTGTTACTGAGTAGCATTGGTTGTCTGACTACGATCGAGAAACTAAGCCTCCGAACCTATGATATAAAAAATCATAGCACAAAGAAGAGTATTCGGTCAGTACTTTTAATGTACCAGTATATGAGATGAGGTTTGGCTGAAATACACTGGCTACTGTGCGCATGAGATAAGGACTAACTGAACAGCATGAAATAACTAAGCATAAATGCATAAAAACTAAAATATCTGAGAATCAAAAACCAAGCATATACATATTTCTGAAATAATCTATAAACTAAAGGATGAAATCTGTATAACTAAATAACTGTGAATCTATATGCTTTTGTCAAGCACCCTAAACTAAATATTATACTGCAATAGCGGGAGGTATCATCTAACCTGACATGAACCAATCTGAGATAATTGGGGTGCAACCTGTAACCCCAGTTGGAAGGGTGTCAGTACTATTCCATGGGTACTAATACTGGCTATGTGGATCCACTAACCTAAAGTCTCGAAGGACTAGGGCGTTAGTCCTAAACTGGTAGAAGACTCCTAAGAGAGTGTCAATCCTAAACTGGCAGGTGACTTCTCATAATCCTATATTGGCTACGTTGTTCTGAAACTTAGGGACTTTTACCAAGGACCCAGTCGTAACTGGCAGGTGAGCCCCCATCCCTAGGTTTGCTCGGTGCTAAATCCTACTCCCAAGTAAACTGAAACTGGTGCTAAACTAAATTAAGTTTAACTAAATATTATTTCTGATTGTGCCCATCTTAATTATAATAACTGAATAAGTAAGGATATTCTTGGTTTAACTAAATTATACTTACAAATCTGAAAATTATGTAAAAAGAGTAGGTATCAGGTATTTATGACCCACCAGCACTGAGTGATCATTAAAACATGACATTTAAACTTAAACTATAAAGTTGAATAACGGTTCAACTCAATACATGGGCATTTCATCAAACATTTGGAAATCATGGACTTGTACATAGGAATATTTTAAACATAAGAATTCAACAACATGAAGTTCACTGGGCTAAGATATAGCAAAATTGAAATTCATAGTATGAGGGATTCAAATCTTGCATAGGATCATACATGGACTGAGTTTCACTTAAGTTACCATGAAAACATGAATTAAACCCATCTTAAGCAATATAAAATGCAATAATGATAGAAAAAGCCATTTTTTAATTGAAAAGAGGGTTTTGGGGCTCCGTGGGTAAAAGGAACCCTTGGATGAACACCCCACATACCTTACAATTTTAACTTAAAAGAGAAACACCAATCTTGATGCTTTCTTGAATATTCTTGAACTTGGGGAACTTGAGTTCTTAATTTCTTGGGGATAAAGGAATTGACTTTTTCTGCTTGGGGAAAGGGAATGGTTTTCTTAGGAAGATAATTTGAGAAAAAGGGAAAAATTATACCCTAACTCATGCCCAAGTCATGTTATGAATGATTGGGTTGAGGGGGAAAAGACCCAATTGCCCCTCAGTCATTTAAATTCAAAACTGGACATAACAAGCTTACCACAATACGGACTTATCGCGGTAGTGAATTTCCCTCACCGCAATATGGTTTGCATGACAACGGGAAGAACACCGCAACGCGGGCTTTTCACGATAACCTACTAGCTTCGTGATTAAAACATGACCCAAACCCCATTCGAAAAATCCAAAGCTTCTCCAAGAGATGCTCTTTACATTCCTGAACATGAATAAACTCAAAAACCAATATCTCAGGGTCAGGAATACCAAGTTAAATATCCTCCAAGTTTAGAAGCCTTAAAATGACTAAGTCCCCAACACTTAGTGAAATTTTCAGGCCTTAAGTCTTTTATGCATGCAACTAGAAGCTGAACTGAGCTAAGATAAAGAAGATCTCTCATAAGCACAGAGTCCAAATTCATCCAACTCATTCACCTTGCTCAACCGCAAGTTTGCTGTATCATGCCACTCAAAATTTATCCTTTTTAATGTCCATAGTTCCTTATGCTCAAGTTCAACCTGTAACTGGCATTAATTGCCATATACAAATTAATATAGAGAGGCACTTATGGTGGTCTTAAAGGTTTTTTGGTAGGCCCATAATGCGTCGTCTAATTTTCTCCCCAATATGGACTTTATCTCTCTATTGGAGACTTCCACTTGCCAACTACTCTGAGGATGGTAAGGTGTCGCCACTTTATTTCTTACACCATATCTATCAAATAGATATTTGAATAAGCGCTTGTAGAAGTGAGACCCACCATTGCTGATAATTTCACGTGGAGTGCTAAATCGAGCAAAGATATTTTTTAAAAAAAAGGCGGTGACCCTTCTACCTTTATTATCTAGAAGTGCAACTGCATCCACCTATTTTGACACATAGTCAACCACTACTAGAATTTATCTCAAACCATAGGAGCTTATAAACGGTCCTATAAAATTCATCCCCCACATATCAAACAACTCTAACTCCAGAATAGGTGTCATAGGGAGTTCATGGCGCCGTGAAATTTTTCCTTGATGCTAACACTGGTCACAGGGTTATGACAAATGATGATCATCCTTGTAAATTGTAGGCCAGTAAAATCCACACTGCAGAATTTTGGGGGTTATGTGTGTGCTACCATGGTGACCCCCCACTAGTGATGAATGACAAGCCTCTAGAATCCTCATCGTCTCCATCTCTAGAATGCATATCTAAATCACACCATCTATATAGATCCTAAATAGATATGGCTCATCCCATAAGAACTTCCTCACCTCATGCATAAATCATCTTTTTTGCTGGGAGGATTGGTCTTCTGGGATAAGATCGTTTGCCAAATATTTGGTAAAATCAGCAAACCATGGAATCAGATCTTGAGATGCCTCCAACACTCTCTCATCCAAAAAAACATCATATATCTTAAGATCATCCCCTATTTTCTGTATGATCTCCTCCTCAAGTATGGACAAGTGATCGGCAACCTGATTTTCTTTCCCTCTCTGGTCCTTTACTTTAAAATCAAACTCTTGCAGCAAGAGAAGCCAATAAATCAATCTTGGTTTAGAATCTATATTTGACATCAAGTATCTTAAGGTAGAATAGCCAGTGTGCACTATGACCTTAGTCCTAATCAAATAAGACCAAAATTTTTTAAAAGAAAAAACCACCGTGAGTAGCTCTTGTTCTGTAACTATATAATTTTTCTACGTGAGGTTTAAAGCTTTGTGGGAATTGTAGATATAATGAAGGATATTTTCTCTTCTTTGTCCTGGGACAGCACCTAAGGCCACTCTGCTTGAATCACACATCACCTCAAATGGTGCAGACTAGTCAGGAGACACAATAACAAACATCAAAATCAACTGCTCTTTCAAATATTTGAAAGCCTTGAGGCAAGCATCATCAAACACAAATTTCACCTCTTTTTTTAAAAGCTTACATAGAGGATTTTCAGTTTTAGAGAAGTCCTTGATGAACCTCCTATAAAATCCTGCATGACCTAGAAAGCTCTGTATACCTCTAACTGACACTAGCGGTGGCAATTTCTTAATCACCTTAATCTTTGTATTATCCACCTCAATACTGTGTTTGTAGATTTTGTGCCCTAGAATGATACCCTATTTTACTATGAAGTGGAATTTTTTCCTATTTAACACCAAATTGCACTCTTCTCATCTCTGCAGTGCACTGCCTAAATTGGCCAAACAATTATTAAATAAGTCCCCAACCACTAAAAGTCATCCATGAATACTTTGATCGTGTCTTCCACCATATCAGAGAATATGGATATCATACACCTCATAAAAGTATCACATTATATAGTCTGAACGACATTCTCTTAAATGCAAAGGTCCCATAAGGGTAAGTAAAGGAGGTATTTTTTTGGTCTTAGGGTGCAATTATGATTTGATTGTAACTCGAGTACCCGTTAAGAAAATAATACCAACCCCTGCCTTCTAGTCTATCCAGTATCTAATCCATGAATAGCATAGGGAAGTGGTCCTTTTGTGTCCACTTGTATAGATTTTTTTAATTTATGCAGACTCTCCAATCGGTTATTGGCCTAATTGGTACTTATTCATTTTTTATACTTGGAATCACTGTGATTTTTCCTTTATTTGACACGCATTAAACCAGGCTTACCCACTTGCTATCTACAATGGTAAAAACCACCCCGATATTTAACCACTTGATTATCTTCTTTTTCACCACTTTTTGCATAAGAGGGATCAGTCATCTCTGATGCTCAATACTAGGAATGTTGTCCATCTCAAGCTATATCTTTTGTATATATACCTAGAGGAATCCCTACAATGTCTGTAATGGTTCACTCAATAGCTCTCTTGAATTTTTGTAATAATGATGTCAAAGCTTCCACCTATGCTGCTACCAAAATCTGCTGCAATAATCACCAATAAAGTATTATTGGGCCCCAAGAATGCATACTACAAATGAGATGGGAGGGATTTTAATTCCGATGCCGGTGGCTCCTCAATAGATGGTTTGGCAGGAGGTATGGTTCTGTTCTTTAAGTCAAGATCCAACTTCTTAATGGCACATTTGTATGAACCTATGTCATGTAGTTCATTAGCCAGTTCGTCATATTCATCTATCCCGCTACTCTCAAAATTCATAATCACTTTTGCTAATGTTTTTACCATTAACTTTCCTCAACAAGCATATCCTTTGTATCCATATTATCATCTATAACATTTATCACTGAACCACTCTCATATCATCTGGCTATTTGTAACGCCCCAAAAATGGGTCCCGAAGCATCACATGGTGCTTAAGGCTAGAAGTAGCCCCAAGCTAACCCTTTGAGCCTACTACTTCACATAATAACTTGCTTAGAGATGAAATAGACAAATCACAGGCACTATTATATCAAATCATAAGAAATACTAAAAATCTTGACATACTAACAATCTGACAACTAGTCTGACAAAGCCTCTACTACTCAAGAACTAGAGATCCATTGGGACAAGTCCCCAACTGACTCATACTCAACTGAAAAGAAATGAAAAACTACCAAATAAACTGAATATCTGAAGATAATCGATCCTCGAACCATGAGGACTCACCACTGTAGAGATATAGATAAAGGCACTCGAGGATCACTGACGAGGTTGGGACGGAGCACCTAAACCTACATTATGAGACAATGTAGCACACAAACATATATATGGATTAGTACTTTGGGAACGTACTGAGCATGTGGGAGTGTATGCAAATAAATAATCAGTATAACAAGTCTTAATAGAAAACATGCATGCTATAATAGATGACTCACATAGCTTTAATAAAATTCTCATAAGTTGCTATTTGGAAATAGATTATAGAAATCACGTGAGTCATTTCACTTTATTCTGAATCTGTATTCTTTCTTTGTTCTCAACTTGTAAATTAGATGAAATCTTAAAATATCAACTTTTAGGACATAAGCTATAATCTCATGAAAGCAAGAAACTTCTTGGGAACTTAATAATCATGACACTTGAAAACTTTAGGAATCATAGGGTCATAGCCTTCAAAATCAATATACCTTCAAACTTATGCTTTTAGCTTAAGGATAGTAAAACTTCTTTAAAACTCAAGAAATTGATACTTTAGGAAATTTAAGACTTTAGACTCTAAAAAACATAAGAGACTTTGGGACACTTAGGACTCAGGATTATATAACTTTGGGAGTTTCTTCTAACCGACATAAGCCATGTGAGTTACATGGAGTCCAACGTCTTTCCCACATTGGGGAGAGATGTTCTATCCTTTCCATAGGAGTAGAACATTTAAATTTTAGTGATCACTAGCTTAACCCACTTGGATAAATTAGAAACCTACGGGGGCACGTAGTTCTTGGGCATGAGACCTCGAAATCAATCCCAACTTGGTGCTAAATACTACTCCCTTACTTAGCTTAGAACTTTAATAAAATCCACCTTAAAAAATTCAACAATATGTAATGGGAGCCAATATGCTTCCCCTTAATCTCAAATCAAACAAATAATATAGATTTCTTTCTTAGCTTAGGATCAAAACTCAATTCTTTTCTTGAAATCTTGATAGACTTTTCATCAAAGTGTTAAAATCTAAACAACATGAAAATATAAGTACACTTCTTGGAGTATTAATAATTCATCCTCAAAGACTCACAATTTCACAATAAAGTTCAACTCATGACAACAACTCTTGGAAATTCTTGGAAACATGATTTCAATATAGGAATGTGTAATTTATATCATGAACTCTCAATTTAGATCATAATTTAACAAAATAATCATGCAATTCAAGACTTGAACAATTCCATAATGTCATAAACTTGAAATATAGCAAAATATTATGAATTTATCTTGGAAATACAAAATTCTTTAAGAAAATCTAAAACTTTTGGGCACAAAAATGAAAGAGTGTTCTTGTTCAAACCTCACATACCTTGAAATTAAAACTTTGAGTGAGTTCTTGACTTTGGGTTGCTTTCTTGAAATTAATGGGTGCTTCTTGTAGCCCTCGGAATAGAGATTCCAATTCTCAAAAAATTAATGAAAACTGACGGTTAACTTTTGAGTTCTCTTGAAGTTTATGTAGAAACCCTAAGCTATGTTCTTGGTGGCTTTTGATGAAAGTATGAATAATATGGAATTTTTAGGGTGTAATCTTGTGTTAAGGATGATAAAGGAGTGGGAAAATACAAACTTTACCCTTAATGAGACGGAGCAAAAAAGCTAAAAACTGGGCACAAAGGCTATGGCCTAGGTGGCGCCTTGCCCAAAGCCTTTGCTAAAGTGGGCGGTGCCCCTTAATAGCCTTTATCTACTGGTTTGGCACCCCAAATATTTCCTAAATAGATTTTGAAAATTCCGAAACTCACCCGAGATACCTTACAACCTTGCCCCATAGCAACGCAACAACAAAATCAAGAAGCGGAGGTTGGGAAGGTCGCAAAATAATGGCCTCAAAAATGAACTAAGTGTTGGAACACTTAGCTAAAATTCTATGTGTTAAGCTTCTTTTAACTTGCTTCGAAGGCTTTGACGATGAGGAAACTTTATGAGGTCTTACACTATTATAGTGTCATACATATATTTAAAACTATTTGCTCATTGTTCCATTTGAAGGTGATATCCTCCAAGTCCAAATCAATCAACACCCATCTAGTGAAAAAGAAGGGTCTACCCAAAATAATAGAAGATTGGGCATCTACTTCATAGTCTAAAATCATGAAATTTATTGGATAAGTGGATGATCCCACCCTTAATTCTATATTGCACACAATACCTACTGGCTTCTTTAATGATGTAACGCCCTGAAACCTGGTCACAAGATGTCACACGATGCTCAAGACTATAAGTAGACTTAAGCTAACCCTGTCTGCCTTCTACTAAGTATGAATCTTATAATAAAGAAATATAGATATAAAAAAAATCATACTGGATGCTAAAATCTATCTGAATATAATATCTAAAAATAATGCCCAAAACCTCAATACTGAATAATCTGGATAAAAACTAGCAGTCTGACAAGCCTCTACTACTAATATCTAGAGAGTCACTGGGACAAACCCTCAGCTGACTCGAACTGTCTGAAAATACTAAATCATCTAAACTGATAAGCTAAAAATAAACTAAATGACTAATTTCCCAAACTATGAGGTCTCACCAGCTGTTAGGATGTAGATGAAGATGCTCAAAATCAATCTTGTTATGGAAACTGAGCACCTGAACCTACACTATGAGACAATATGGTACATAGATATATATGTGGATCAGTAATTTGAGAATGTACTGAGTATATGGGGGTGAATTCATAAGTAAAACATAATACCAATCATCATCATAGTTTGTAAAATAATGCATGCTAAATGTAGATGACTCACATAAGCTGGAATATCTGAAAACTGAAATCTGTAATTATGAATAGCAAATCATACTTTGTAAATCTAGTGAGTCATAAAATTTAGTTTTGAAAGCTGTAATAATGTTCTATCTTTAAATCCTATTGTCTAAGTGTAAAAAGGGCTCACTTCTATATCTGAAAGCTGAAATCTATAGCTAAAGGCTTTTATAAAGCAATGTATGAATAAATCTATGAGTCTTTACACTTAGTTTCTAAAAGCTTTCTGTTAATATCATTCTGTAGTCTTTTTCTTTTAGGGAATTCTTTTAAAAACTTTTCTGTAAGGAAAGTTCTTCTAACCTACATAAACCATGTGAGATAACATAGAGTCCAACATCTTGTTCCCCTATGGGCAAAATCTCATGATGGGAAGAGGTGTCATACTTTTTCCAAGGAGTATAACCTAATCTAAGTGATCATATCTGTACCTATCATCCATATAGAAATGGGAATAATTTGAATCTGTACCTATGTTGACTATGTTATTCTGTGGAAGATAGGGAACGTTAATCCCACACTTCCCGCTCGGTGCTAAATACTACTCCCTTTAATCTACATGCTCATTCTATTGGAAATCCACTTTAAAATCTAGCATTAGGGTTATTACAAAACCAATTATGCATTTATCTAATTTAATCTGTGAATAGAACTATTCTGATTACTGAAACCTGTAAAGTGGATTCCAAATCTTATCTGAGGATCAAAAGATCAAATATTTACTGAAAATCTAAAAATAAACTAATCATCTGATACTTTAAGCATAATTTTTCTTGAAATAATGATATTCAATCTTGAGATAATAACCCATGCATCAATCTCATGTCAAAACATCATATTAATCAGTCTTAGTAATGAAAACAATGACAATTCATCTCAAAATCAGGAAGTTATTGCAATAGGCATGAAAATATGGAAATACACATGCAATTCAACTTCTAAATCACTTGAAATCTTATAATCTTAAAATTAGCAATAATGGGTATGAACCCTAATTTAAATCTCATGTATAATTATTTAAAATAATATCAATTTAAAATAAAAACTTGGTTTTGGGCATAAGGATGAAAAAGGATCCTTGTTCATCAACCCCATATACCTTAATTGATGAAATTTCTAAGAAAGCTTGAACTTAAATCTCTATTTGTGCCTTTGAAGATGAACTCTTGATTATCTTGATTTAGGAGTCCTCAATTTTGAGTTTTCTTGGAGAAAGAATGGAGGAAATGGATTTCTCAGAGAGTAAGCTTTTGAGCTTTAGGGTTTTTCTTTGAGAGAAAATGGATGAAAATAAGCATAAAGTTCTTAGGATATGCTTAGTTCCTTGTTTTGGATAAATTGGGGGCTTGGGAATTGACCAAAGTGCTCCTTTTAACATTTAATCAAAACTGGAAACAAGAGAAATTTTATTAATTTGCATGCCACCGTGATGCTCCACAATCGCAGTGGCTCACTAGAAAAAGGGCAATTGGGACCTGGAAAATCTCCACGACACCAAGCTATCGTGGTGTACTAATGAAATGCCATTATGGCCATCACTACAATGTGCCACCATCGCGGTGAGCCAATGGAAATTGATAATTGAAAAATAAAGCTTCACCGCGATGTGGGCTTATCGCGGAGGTCCACTGGAATCAGACAAATGTCATTTTGCAAGTCACCGTGGTGCAATGCTTATTTAGTTGGAATGCCATAACTTCTCAACCGAGTATTAGATTTGGGATAAAATGGCATCGATGGAAAGTTTATTTAATTATCTACACAATGGAGGATCTAATTTTGAAAATTTCACATGCAAAAATTGTTATTCATTTTTAAAGCTAATCCTTGACATTCTAGGAGAGAAATTAAGCTAGGATAAAGTGTGGGGTATTACAAATGATGAATCAGCTTTTAATAGCCTTGCAGATGTAGACTTGATTGCTCCTAACCCCAACACCTTATATATCACTAACGGCATTATATTTATTCCTACTCTCGAATCAAATAGAGCCTAATTAATATCATACGAGCCAATAGAGCATAGGATGGTAAGTGCACCTAGGTCCCCCATCTTTTCTACTGATGGTGCATGAAAATTCATGCTAAACTACTGCATTATATCTTAGATCTCTTCTGTAAACCAATCGTCACTCTCAAATTCATTATCACTACAAGTCAGCTTCTTAAACTTGGTTTTTGGTGGCTCATCTTCAATAATATTATCCTTCTTTGGCTCATCAGCAGTAGGAAAAAAGTTCTCATTAGGTGGGGACTCACTCCTAGTGTTAATAGCCAAACAATGAACAAGTGTCGATGAATTTTGCACATCATCACTAGGAAGGGCACCTATCTATCGTTGGGCCAAAATAGTAGAGATTGTCCCATACTACTCCAATTGCTTGATAGCAGTTGAATATGACTCAACCTTTTGAGTCAATCCTGAAATATCGGCCTTGAGTTTTTAAGTCAAGTTTCTTGGCTCTCTTGACTCTTCATTAGATTAGTCAACATTTCTTATATTCTTGATCTATATCTTATTTTCCAAGGGTAATCTATTTGTCTCTATCATTATAATAGTTCCAACTTTGATTCCCTTACCCTTGGGCTCGAAAACTTGCCAACTGACAAATAATATACTTTGCCTCCTTCTCTAACTTAGACTCATGTACCCTAGAGGCTGCACCTTGTGCCCCTACTGCATTAACCTTTTCCCCTAAGAAAATAGATCTTCACTTGAAGAACCTAGCATCCTGTAGTGCTACCTGAAATTATATATCTCATCCTTTAGCTACAACACTCTAGATGGAGAAAAGAATTTATTCAAGAATTTTCTGTATAGATCATTTCATGTAGTGATAGATCCTCTTGGAAGTCCCCCAGTCATAAGGATGCTCCTTCAGTAAGTGAGAAGAAAAACAACCTCAGTGTTAGTGCCTCTTGATTTGTCACAGGTATGGTTTATGAAGTGCAGATCCCCACAAAATTTGTCAGATACATGTTTGCATCATCTGTGGCAACCCCACAAACATACCCTTCAAGCATAGGAGCTGGATCATAGAACTAGAGATATTAAACTTGACATATGGGGGCAAAATAGGAGAGATAATGGCTTCAGTCTCTATCGGCTCAACTTATTCCAGATATTCTTCATCATCTATATATGGTTTCACATACTGATATGTTGGGATAACTTGAACATGGGCACTTCTAGCTCTATTCTGATCTCCATCGAATGTTGCTTAGTGGTTTTCTTCTTGTCTTTGCTCAGCTAGCTCTGTCTCTCTAGCTACCCACTAAGCTTCTTCTACTGCCCTCCTTTTGTTTAGCTTGAGCTAACAGCTCACCAGTCTGGCTATCAACAATAATCTATACTCCTTCAAGAGGAGGTGGAGGTATAACACCATAAAATCCATCAAGATTATCATATCTTTTATTTTCCACCATCCTATTAGGTGTTTGTAGGATCCTTTTTTGGATTTAGATTTACTGGATGTAAGGATTGCCTTTATCTATTAGGCATACACCGGTGTATGCCCAACTAAGAATAAAAGCAAAAATAAAACCCAAAAACTACAATTCACTAATCAACACCGTATTCCCCAGCAACGGCACCAAAATTTGTGACATCCAAGCTATACCTCTTCTCAGAAGATCATAAAGTCGCTGCCAAATATAGTAAACCAACAAAGTCTTGGGTTGAATCTTAAGAGAATACATGGAATCGTGTATCTCAGCTATTCTAATCAACGGTAGAACTAGAAAAGTAAATCGGGGGTTTTGAATATCAATATCGTGCTAGTATTAAATATGAACTTTAGTTGTATTCAGTCGTAGGTGAACACTAGGATTGTGTTCCACCTATCTTCTCAACTATGTAGGATTATCAGGCTTTGTTGAACCAATCTGATACCTTGCATGCAGAATAGATAAGTTATGTACCTTCTATAGTCTTTTGGACGAGCAGAAGGATTTCACTCTTTACCTTTTTAGTATCAGGATGTCGCCTTGCTAACCCTTATCTTGATTCCAGTTAACTATTACCTTTTAAGTCTCTAGTTATTAGATAAAATCTAACCATCTTACTTAGATAATACCTAGTAGAATGGATCGACAAATAAACTTAAAATTACTATTGCCATTATCTTTTCTTAGACACTACTCCTCTTTGAGAGTAAGTAGAAAAAATCTAGGTGGGATCCTAACATTTGTAATCGGTAAGATAACTAATAAAGTAAAGATAATACAATGCATGTATGGTTATTGGTTCAGAACAACAATAGCACTTACCCTACTTTGTCAATCCTCCAGGGATTCCACAACCCTAGCTAAAGGCTTTTAGCCGCTTATTCTTATGAAGTAATCAACAACATTCATGATTGAAAGCATAAGATGAAATCATAATAATCATAAGGTAAAACCCAAAATCATAACTAAATTAATCAACCAAAATTAATACAAGAGAATTCCAAGACCAAAATCAAATCTCCAAATCAAAATATGTTTGTGAGTATCAAGAGTGTGTAACTTCTGCTAAAAAAACATATAAGGGGTATTTATAATAGATGAGGATACCCTAAAACCGAAGCCCGAGAGAAATAGGATAAAAAAAAGGGTTGGTAGCTACATGTGGTCACCATATACGGCCTTTCCTCAAGCGTATATAGTACATGCGGTCCACAGGGTGGGCGTATATGTGACCAGATATTCTCGGACCAAAAAATCTTGCAGGTTAGCTCTCGGGATTTTGGACTTTTGACACATGCTTTTCCCACATGTGCTACATGTGGCCTGCATGTTGATTTAGCATGTGCCAAAAGTTATTTTTTAGTTCTTCTATAATTTCCACACATGTTTTGGTCACGAACAATCCGGAAAGGGTCCCGAACATCCATAATTGCTCCCATAAGTAGCCAAAATCACCTTCTTTCATATTTTTCATAAACTTAGCATTCAAAACATGATTTTCTACAAAACATACCTAAAATGCATCATATCTAATAAAATAACCTTAGAAATTTGCATATTTTTCTCATTTTAAGCATCAAAAGTTCTATATTTATATAGTACACAATTCACCTGGACCATATTTCTAAGATCCAAGGATGAAACTTTTCAATCATTCATAACTTTTGTCAAGATAATTCAAGTCAAGTATGACTCTAGGGTTACTGGGATCATATTAGATCATGGAACTAAGTTTGAAATACCAAGATGGACCAGTTTTGTGGAGTGCATGGAATCAACCACAAATTCTCAGCACCTAGAACTGCCCAAAAAAATAGAATTATGGATACAAAAAATAGAATTTTGGTGGATATTTCAAGGACAATATTGATAGTTTTAGGTCTCCCTAAGAAATTTTGGGCTGAGGCAGTTAACACTGCTTGCTATGTAACAACTGGATTTTTGATTAGGTCAATGCTAAAGAAAACCCGTTATGAATTATTGAACAACAAGAAACCCAAACTGGATTACCTAAGGGCCTATAGATGTAATTTGTTTTTCTTAAACAATGACAAAGATGATCTTAGAAAGTTTGATCCAAAGAGTGATGAAAGGGTATTTGTTAGGTACTCATCAACAGGCAAAGTCAACAGGGTTTTCAACAAAAGGGCCTTATATGTAGAAGAAAGTGTCCATGTTATCTTTGATGAATTAGGAAGCAAAGAGGACTTGAGGTACAAGGATGATACAAAACTAGAGGAGCTTTATCAAATTTAGAGTGACTCACTAAATGATAGAGTAAGCAAAATTCAAAGGAATGAAAAAAATAATGAAAATTAGGACAGTAAAGGTGATGGAGATAATGATACCAAAGTCATTGAGGGGCCAAGTCGTCAAGCAACTGATCATGGAAAAATAGACTTACACTTTCTGGATCTTAATGATCATCTAGATGAGGAACCTGTCCTCTGCCAGCCTGAGTCAAGCATCGGAGAATCCAATTGGAAGCACAAATCCTCTCATCAACTAGAGAATCTTACTTCACCTTTGGATTTTAAATTTAAACCAAATCCAAGGTAAGAAATTAGGTTTCCTTCTTAGACTTTATTTTCTCTATTGAACCTAATAATGTTAAGGAGGCTCTGAATGTCAAAAAGGGTCTGAAGGATGTTGATTAGGTCATTACTATGCAAGAATAGTTAAATTAATTTGAAAGAAATAAGGTATGGCACCTGGTCCCTAAAACTTCTAAGAAAAACCATCATAAGGACCAGGTGGTTCTATAGGAAAAAGAATGATGAATATGAAACCATTGAAAGAAACAAATACAGACTGGTAGTGCAGGGATACAACCAAGAGGAAGGAATTAATTATGATAAGACCTTTTCCCCTAAGGCAAGAATGGAAGCAACCAAATTCTCACTACCGTTGCTGCATATATGCAGTTCAAACTATTTTAAATGGATGCCAAGAGTGTATTCTTAAATAGTTATCTCAAGGAAGAGTTGTGTGTCAAATGACCCCTAGATTTTGAGGATGTTGACCAACCCAACAATGTCATGCAACTTTACAAAGCTATGTATGGTTTGAAGAAAGCCCCAAGGTCTTGGTATGAAAGGCTCTTAAAGTTTCTCCTTGCAAATTAATTCAAAGGAGGAAAAATTAACAACACCCCTTTTTAAAATCAAGAGAAAAAGATTTATTAGTTGTCCAAGTATATGTTGATGATATCATTTTTGAAGAAACCTTAGATACCCTATGTGAAGACTTTTCCAAACTCATAAGAAGTGAGTTAGAGACGAGCATGATAGGGAGATGGATTTCTTATTGGTATTACATATCAGACAGAATACTACAGCGACCATGATTTACCAAGAAAAATAAATCAAAGAGTTATTGGACAGATTCTATATGAGTAAGGCCAAGACAATTGATACTCTCATTGGAACCAGTTATAGGTTGTACACTGAGAATCAAGTCCCAAAGTGAATGAAATAATATACAGTGCGCGCATTGGAGCTCTCTTATGTCTGATAGACAGCAGACCTAATATTGTTTTTAATATTGGAACCTGTGCAAAGTTTTAGGCTTATCCTAAGGAATCTTACCTAAAGGTTGTTAAAAGAATTATGAGGTATCCGAAAGGTACAGGGAACTGGTCCTATACTACCCTTTAGGTGACTCTTTTGGTCTAATTAGTTATGTTAATGTAGATTATGCAGGGTACTTGATAAAAAAATCACTTCAAAAATGGATTACTTTATAGGATCATGTCTAATCTCTTGGGGAACCAAAAAGAAAAAGTCAATGGAATTGTCCATAGCTAAAGTTGACTACATTGCAACTGCTTCTTACTATGCTCAGCTTCTATGGATCAAGCGACAGCTTGACTTTGGCATAGTCTCAAACATTATTTCCTTACCTTATGACAATACTAGTGCTCTCAACATGGCCTAGAATCCTGTGCAGCATAAGAGGACCAAGCACATTGATGTTAGACATCACTTCCTAAGAGACAATGTTGAAAAGGGAGCAATTTATATACATTTTTGCAAGACTGAGGACCAAGTGGCTGATATCTTCACAAAGGCATTTCATAAGGACTAGTTTGAGAAGAATAGACTCAAACTTGGTCTAATCAAATTAAATTAAATATCTTACAATTAATTTTACCTTTTCTTATATTGCCTCTCTCTACCTTTTTTGAGGTAGTGGTATGGACTGCGTACACTATACCCTCCCCAGACCCCACTGTGTGGGAATATATTGGGTTTTTTGTTGTTTTTGTTATTTTCTTATATTGGCTATGATTAGAAGGCAGATATATAGGTTGTAGGTTCTGGTCAAGTCTAATTTAGTCTCATGCATTCTATAGGTATACACGCATGGTGAATTAGTCAAAATGAGAGAGTAGTGAGAGGATAGACAAGAAAAAAGGAACTTCAAAATTATAGGGACCAGGCCCCCACTACAAGGTTAGTATATTGCATGTTATGTGATTTAAAATTGCTAAAAGTAACTGCTTGATGCCACGTGTACTCTTTCTCTCTTTTTCTAACCGTTGTCACATCACCCCTATTAGTGAAGTGGTATTCCCAACAAGTACTAGGCATCTGGTAGTTCTAAAGTATAAAACACATAGTCCTTTTTGTCGCTATAAGGGTGGAGTTCAATAAATGCACGTACTACTTTGCTTTTTCTTTATCTTGAGGAAACAATTATGTTAGAGTAGTTCAGATTTATATAAAACAAAATATTTAAAACCTTGGAAACAGAAGGTGAATTACACTGTTCATTAACTCTTTGAATTAATAAAGCAACAATTAGTGGTTATGTATTCCAACAAACATCTCTTCTTCAGCACTATTCACTAACTCTTTAAATTAATAAATCAACAATTAGTGGCTTAGTATTCCAATAGACGTCTCTTCATTTGCTATCAAATATACATGTTGAATAAAGATGGATATCAAAATACCTTCTGTCCAAAACAAATTCCTAATTTCCACTACTGATAGTCTGTGAAGTTTGAGTAGGACACAATATCTCTATAAACCGATGATCCACAGAACCTAGCCTTCCAGATCATACTTCTTTGATGATGCATCATTCAATGTGCCAGAAATAATAGCCACAATGTTGTAAGGAAGCTTTAGTTGTGACAAAGAAAGAGATATTTTTAGATTTCCTTGCACTTTGGGTATGTTAAGCCAAGTTTGAGATCAGCCTAATGATAAATGGTATGACTAAACAATAGTAAATGCCTAGTATTACCTTAAATTTTGAAAAACATTGAACTAGAATCCGTTCTTGAGCTGCAAAAGTTAAAAGATTGTATCTTTTTATCAAATAGTGGTCTCAGAAATTTCAAAAATCAAATGTCTAAAGTTCTTTTTGGATATATAAATCTCAAGAATCTAACTCATATCGAGATAAAATAAAAATACTGAGGCTCAATAGGTAGTGACAGCTTAACTCTACCAACGATAGCCACAATTTGGTAAGGAGTTTTTAGCAATATAATGAAAGAGCTACTTTAAATTCCAAAAATTGCACCCGGGGTATGTCATCCCAAGTTTGGGATTTGCCTAGCAACAGATAATAGGACTAAGCAATATAAAAGCCTCGACTATCTAATATTTATAAGTAAATAAAATGTATCACTCAGCTGCAGAAGCTATTTTAGACTAAATACTTTAGTCCAGATAGCACTCTTAGGAATCTTAAAGGTATGAATTCCTTTTGAATACAAAAAAATATCAAAATTGTAAAACTTACTAACCGTCTACATAAAACAAATGGTAGAGGCCCAATAAGCAGTGCCCCCCCCCCCAAAATAACCCCTCAAAGCTTCAAAGATACTTTAAATAGAAAGGCAATTTCCCAAAAAATGGAAGAGAAAAATTAGACCTACCTATTAAATTCCTCTGAGTTTTTAATCATTTCCTCATACATGTCCCAGGAATCATTGCTGTTTGGATTGGTCAAATAAAACTATTCCACTTTCTCAAACTACTGAACTCTAAAAATTCAAAGTGTGTCGCGGCCATCTGAACCAGCTTCCTTGGAAAAGCATGATGAATATCCAGTGTACCTAGTTGATTTCATAGGTAAGTCAATAAAAGCCACTGGCAATCAAGGACAGACCATTGGTGCCAAGTTATATAACAATACCTTAATGGAAGCTGTGGAGGATGAATGTTATCTTTCAAATGATAAGCATACAGAGGTTGTTCAGCAGTGGCAGTCAGATATTTGTCATGTCCTTCGCCAGTGACCTATCAAAACAAAAGATAAGTGAGGTATAATTTCAAACTGGAAAGCATGATATACCTATTGTATTATAAGAAAACATCAATATGTTTCCTTAAATCATCAATGGGATGTATAGATTTTTCAGATTTTTTTGTCTATTTAATGAAATACATTTTATGGTTTTTTAAAAAATTTAGAGTTAGTCACTAATGAATAGTAAATTAGAGATATTTCACTCATGACAGAACTGAAAAGATCTTCCAAAATAAATGGACATTGTTTTCAAAAGACTTTTACTGCAGTTATAGCAGACTAATTGAGGAATGAATTACACCATCAGACAGATATCTTGTAAAGTTTGATGAAATCTTTGAGTCCACCAAGTACACGAGACCAGGTCCTTAAGCCAACAGATGCAATAAGATAAAAGTAGAAAGAAAGACAATACAATAATGTAAAAAACATATAATGTTTACATGGAAATCTTCTTGCTCAAGGGAGAGAAAATCATGATCTATCTTACAGGATTTACCGAAGCTTCACTAATCTTCAAGAAACCAAGTGATTACAAACTCCAATAATCACAACCCATTGAAGTAACTCTACAAAAAGACAAATATAGTAACTCTACCACACCTCAGCTGACTAACTCTAGTCACTAATACTAGGTAACTCTACCTAGGATTCAACAACACCTAAAATGGTATGTTAAACTTGACCAACCTATAAATGACTCAATAAATTAACTCTAACTGATGAGTCTCAAACTATGATTTGGACAAGCTACACATCTCCTCTAGTTTATAAACTCGAAGTACATTTACAATATGAGAGCAAAGTACAAAAGATTCAAGACACAAAAAGACTAAGTGAGTACTTGTCCAGGTCCCTTGTTGATGTATGAGTTATGTTCGTAAAAACGGTTTTTACAAGTGAAAGAGAAATCTTGATTTGCAAAAACTAGATTTGTTGTGTATAATTAGTCCTTTTATATGAGATAACAAAACCTAGAACTTCTCCCATTGGTCGAGGTTGGACACCTCGACTACCACGCTACCAACTTTCTATAGGAAAGTACAACTTCTAGCTATAGTAAATTTGTCATCTTTAGAGAGAAACTTCATATGGGATTAGGTCCCACATATATCGACTTAAGCCATCAATCAGGTCCTTTTGTGGACTAGTTTGTGGATCATCAAAACTCCAAGACTGTAACATTTTCACATTTATGATGATGACAAACTATTCCTCATGTCACTAGGACCATGTTATTTCAATTACTCACGAATTCGCTAATTCTTTTGTCTCGAGCAATAATTAAAAAAACTTATTCCCACTACACAAGGACTGATTCCCCCTGTCACAAGGACCTGTCCCCATGGAACTTAATTTTTCACAAACTAAAACATCTTCCCCCTTTGGTCATCATTACAAAGAGAAACAGTAAAACAAAATAAGTAAGAAGTAGCACAAGTTAATTCATGACTATTACGACAACACTGATATGAATAAATAAGAAAGAATAAAAGGCAAGTAGTAGACAAGAAGAAGAATCACTTTACTGAATAAAAAGGTAGTACCACACATATTACATGAAATAAAAAAAACTTTAGTAATCGACAAAAGCCACAAGACTTAAATAAATAGAGGACTACATAGTTTCGGGACACCAGGCCTTAGGTGGAAGGAGGTATGGGGGCAAGGGACCTAAGAAACATATCTATGCAAGCACTCTCTGCAACATGAGTATTTAAGATCTATTTGGTAAGTTCCTTTACTTTCTCTGAGAGACTCATAACTTGAGCAGTAAGTGTAGCAACTTGGGCCTTCAGCCCTTCATTTTTAGCTTTTAGACCATCAGAGACACCTGCCCCCCTCAGAGCATAACTGTTGCATCCTTGTCTTAAGTTTGGAAATCCTAGAATCTCTAGTGGCCACAACTACCCTTATTTTCTCCAACTCTTTAGATAAATGCCCATGAATGTCTAATAATTTAGCTACCTGGGACTTCGTCCCTACCTTTCCTTCTTCACATTCATTTTCAATTAAATTATTCATGGTGAATATTTGGTTGACTGTACTAGTAACTCCTCTCATACGCTCAATCTTAAAGTGTTTAATACCTTGCTAAGTAAATATCCATGAGGATCCCATACTTTCAATCTTTAACATCCAAAACCTTATGCATGTGTTCAATCATCAATGTAGGAAGGTTAAGCAACTCAAACTTGCTGAGAGCTTCCATAAGAAAGAGGTCTACTACTGAACCAACTATACGTTTCTCAGAATGGGACGGTAAAACTTTGTTGATGAATTGAAAGAGTAATTGGAACTCTTCTTCAAAAACGTCCTTCTAACTCTAACTTTGGATTTTCACCAATTTTGAATGCAAACTGAACAAAAGAAAGTGAAGGTTTTTATTTTTCTACTGACCTCATCCCATTAATAGGGATACCTAGAATTTCTCTGAGGGATACCTAGTCTATAAAGATTTCCACTCCATGCACCATTCCAATTAGGCTTAAGCCATCGTAAGCAAACTACATTGTGAAGAAGAAGTCCTTGACTCCAGCTTTATAAACTGTGGGCATTGGAGTTTTGAACAAATACAACGAATCCTGATATTGGACAAACTCAATCAACTCACACATTCACGGTTCCTCATGAATCTTGGGATTAAAGACTCTCCGAGTTAACACTTTTTGGAACTTAAGGATCTGATTTCTCTCCTCTCTAATGAGACTCAAAATAGGCTCTGAACTTTCTACCTTTGGGATGAGGTACCTGGTCCCTCTATAAAATAATCAATTCCCTCTGAAGAATATGGATCATCTTCAGGACCAGGTCCCTCGGTCACTTTCTCCCTTTTATCTTAGTGGAAGTATATTTCTTCTTACCTGCACTCATTGATTAGGGTATGTTTCTTATACCTGCACTCTTTGATTTGGGTGCTACAAACTTTGTACGCTTCAAACTTCCTACCTTTTTACACTTATTACCAATAGCAATAACAATATTATCATCAGTGTTCTCCTTTCTATCTTCAACTTCAATATCAACTACCTTCTTAGGAGGAGAAACCACCTTGTCAACCTCACCCTTTTTCCTTGCATTTCTCTTTTGAGTAGTGGATCTTTTACTGTCCCTTAAGTCATCACTCAATAGCATTTTATCAACCCCTCTATCACTGTAGAATCTATGATTAGGCTTCTCAAAGACCTGGTCCCTTCCCAAGTACCCTCTCTTTCTTACTCTATAGCAAAAAAGACTCACTAATTCATCATCCTCATATCATCATCTTTTATAGAAGGATGAAGTATCTCTTTTGCCATCCTAGTAGTCATAGGGGTTCCATCATATCTATGGCTCAAAAATTTGGGAGAAAAGTCAGTGGAGAAGGGAGAAATGCCTCAAGGATCTGAGGCTAACCAGTTGAGACTATCAGCCACCCAATCAGCCCCAAACTCCACACTATTGGGGGATTTTTGTATTCCTTAAGTAGACTACCCTCAAATAAATATTCTTTCACCACAAAGGGTTCAGTCACTGCAAGGGGAACTGGTCCTTTTGAAACCTCAGGTATGGTTCCAGACTCCAAATATTAAAACTTATATTCTAACACGTAACATAGATATCTCCAAACCCTTATTTAACTATACTAAGTTCCTTCATAGCCTACTAATATCATATCTCTAAACTTATATTTTTCCTTACACCAACATACTCAACATTATCAACCTATAACCCATAAATTAATTGATAAGAATATCATATACCATATAGCCTTATTCACACTTATCAATTCAAGGGTACTAGCTAAGTACACACACTATTAAAACTTAGAATAATACAATCCCAAATCACTTTGGGTACACCTATAGATCATACTCACATCATCATACTTAATTTAGAATCAAAAACTTAAATTCTTTCATACACTATTTAAAGCCTACTGATTCGCCTTTCGTAAAACTAGCCCCATGGATACAAAGTATACTAAATCCAGATAAACTTTATCCCCACTTTACTGCTGCTAAAATTTTGGGTTCATGCTCCTAACTCTAGGTCATATTCTATCAAAAGATTTTTAAAAGGGATCTAAAAGCACATCTGACTTTGGCTTAGTGCATGATTTTTCATGTACATGGATGAACATTTTGAAAGTGTAGAACATATGGGAACTAATGGGATCCTTTTAATCCCACATGTAATCCCATAACTGTCTATGGGGACTGTATGAGAAATCTCTATATATAGGGATTTGATCTTGACTATTTCTATTACCTCTAAAACAAGGTAGAACTGACATGAATAGAGCAAGATGAGAATCTATATAAGTTGCTTAGAGAACCTTTCTATAGCATGATCTGAGACTTGAAAGAAGGGAAATATTTCCTAAAATGTCTTGTAGCCTCTTGTCCATAAATGTTCAATAATGGATAGAACCCAAACATGAATCCAACATAAGATCCATCTATTTCAGTAGATCACTAATCAGTTGCATTAGATGAGTCATCTGTTGCAACAAAAAACCCATATGCCAGATTCATGTTCATGGTTCTATAGTGTTATAAATAAATCAAATTGATTGGTCATCTGTTGAAATAGATGAGTTATTTGTTACAGAGTAGGAGTCATTTATTAAACTAGATTAGTCACCTATTGGAACAGAACCTAAACTCGATTCCAACAGATGAGTTATATATTGCAACAGGTTACTCATCTATTGCAACAGGTTAGTTATCTGTTGTAACATATCACTCATCTATTAGAATCAGCTTCAAAAGTTCTTTAATAATGTAACATATATCCCAACAGGCACTTCAGCTATTGTAATAGATGTATAATTTGTTGCAATATATGATTAACCTATTATGATAGATGACTTATTTGTTGGAATCAGCTTCGAGACCATTTATGAATCACAATAGGTAGGTCATTTATTGTAATAGATTAATGACCTATTGCAACATATTTTTCACTTGTTGCAATAGATAACTCATCTGTTGGGATTCATGTTACAGCACTGTAAAATCACTATTAAATTTATTATAATGTCATTATTAACTTTTTTTAACAAAGAAATTTATTTACGTACCAATAATGGAGGGATCAATAACAATAAGGGTGGATTATCATGGTGAATATATCGAGAAGACCAATGGATATGTATGGCATTGAAAGGGGGTGAAATATTAGAGACAATAGCTATGATAGTCCAAATTGATATTTTGTATGATGATTTTGTGATGTCAATCATCAGCTATTGTGGAATAAACTATCAACCAAAAGAACTCGTCATCAGCTACATGCACACTCCTTTGAAAATCAGAGAGTACTACCTTTCAAGATAACTGATCAAGTTTGGTTGTGTGCTTATCTTAGTGATTCAGCTAGGCCGGTGTTTAGGGTGTACATGGTTGAAAACCCAAGAGAGAATGAGAACTAGAATATATAAGAAGAAGAACAACAATAAATCTTTGATGATAAGTTGGATGATCTGGACATGAATATTCTAGATGATGATCGACCGTTGTTATGAGTAATTTTGTGGGCAGTTCTTCTCAATCAACATAGTCGGGCAATTATCAAGTTGATGAGACTGGCTTTTACAAGGAAATTTCATTCAAAGATAAGACATAACTATCTACTTCTTTATTATTTCTTGCTTGAAAAAAGATTTCATACTAAAGAAGGTGATTAATTCGATCAAAGTCTTTTCCTTTAGATGTTCTAATCCAAACTGGAAATGGTGGTTGAGGGTTGTTAAATACTTAAGTTCCAACATATTCATCATTAATGTTTATGAAAAGTATCACACATATGGTTCAGAGCACATTACGAGCTAAATTCTTACGCCACAGCAAAGGTCCTCGGTCAATATTTCCTGAATAGATTCCTTAATGGCAAAGGCCCTTTTACAAGTGATATGGCCAATCAACTCCTTACATAATTGGGTTTTACGGATAGTTATTGGAAGATATATATGGCCATGGGATTTCTAAGGACTTGGTTAGGGGGACACGTGAGCACGGGTTTACAGTCCTTGATGCCTACCATTACATGTTAGAGTCCATAAATCTCAGAAGTAAGACGGCATTGCATGTTGATGAAAAAAAAGGCTCAAGTACTTTTTGTATCCTATGGTGCTTGGATTCTTGATTTTCAATATTTGATAAAAGTCATAGCCATCACCGGGACTTTCTTAAAGAGCAAGTATAATGGAGTTTTGCTAGCGGCAGTGGCATAGGATGTGGAGAGTCATATCTTTTATGTCACTTTTTGTGTAGCGGACAAGGAATGTGATGCCGCATATGGATTTTTTTGAACAAATACAAAGCTGCATCAAAGATACTGAAGAGTTGTGTTTTATTTTGGATACGCATCTAATTATCCCAAAGATGGTTTCAATTTTCTACACTTCAGCTCACTTTGCTTGTTGCATGAGGCATCTTGCAGATAATATTCGAAACAACTTTCATAATGAAAAGGTCGTGACCCTTTTTTATAGAGTAGGTAAAGCATATAATAGAGATGAGTTTTTTGATAATTTCAATCAAATAATGGATACGCATCCCAAGGCAGTAAAATATCTCATACATGTCAGTTTTGAAAGATGGAGCCAGGCCTTTTGTCTGACAAATAGGTACATTCTTATGAATTTAATGTCTTGTTTGAGTTGCAAGTTTAGTATGATGTCATACTAAGTGATTCTTTTGTATAGGTATAATATTATAACGTCAAACATAGTTGAATCAGAACAATACTAACCTACCTAAGAGAGAGAACATAAGAGTGACTCCCCCTATCACAACAAGGCCGCTCATTGAATTCCTTCCGCCGTAAGGGGTCAAAGTGTTGGGTGAGGTTCAAAGGAGGAATTTATTGTTTGACGTTGAAAGAGAATCTCCCATCGTATCATTATTTGATGAAATAAACAAGAAGTATGGAAAATCATTTCATGAAAGACGTATGTAAGTTGTGAACACAGGAACCAGATTTTTTCTATAAGAAGAAAAACAAATATCAACAAACATCAGTTTGGGTAATACGCTATTTGCTTATCAAATAGCAGATTACAAGTTCAGTATCAACGATTATGGTGATGTTGCCATGGTCAATCTTCAAACAAGATCTTGTACATGTAGAGTTTTTGATTTGGACAAAATACCAAGTTCACATGCTATGGCAGTGCTTCAACCCCAAACGGTGCACAATATGGAACTAAAATTTATGAGTGCTCATCTCCATATTATTCAATGGAAATATATATAATGGCATATAGTGAGAATATTAATTCGGTTCCTCCCAAAGAAACTTGGGTTGATCCTGTAGAGCTTTTGAAAAGATTAATGCCTCCTCCATATATTGACCCAAGCACTATTAAATTGGGAAGAAGATGGTGTAAGAAGAGACGTGGAGTCATAGAATCATTTTCATCAAAAAAAAATAAGTGCTCCGTATGTAAAAATGCTGACCACAAAAGAACTATATGCCCGGATCATAATCTACCATGGTTGTTGTAATAGCAAAACTTGTGTTGTTGTTTGTTTTGGACTTTGATTTTTTAACTCATTGTTGTCAACGTAAATGTTATTATTTATTATATAAAATATCTTTTTTATTAACTTGTGTATCAATAAAAAGTGGTAAAACGGGAACTAAATACAACAAACCATAAAATTATTTTAAGCAGATTACCCATCTATTGCAACAGACAGACATTTTCTGGAAGAACACAATATAGTTCATCAAACTAGAATGTGTTCCTCCAATAGATGACCAATCTATTACAATAGATGGGTAATCTATTAGAATAACACAATACAGTTCCTACCAAAAACCCAATAGATGACCAATCTATTTCAACAGATGGTCCATCTGTTGAAAGAACTCAAGACTCTTGCTATTGCAACTGGATTCAAAATTGTTCCTTACCTCTAACCGCTGACATATTTGTTGAGAAGAATGAATAAACAGAATGAAAATTAAATAAGAATTAAAAAGTCAAGTCGACCAAACATACATTTTTCATTACACAAAAACAAAATGCATTAGGCAGGTAGATTCGATATAGAAAAATAAAAATACATATTCTAAAAGAAAAAAAATAACCTAATTACTATTATCATCCTTATTATTCTTATTATTCTCAGCCGGCCAATCGTCAACCGGCACCAATAGGGCCCTCCTTAGCCTGCGAATCTTTTGGAGTATCCTTGCTCTCAAGGCGGCCAACTCCCACTGGAGTTCATTAACCTACCTCTGAAGTTCCCACACTGTGTCGTGCAGAATAGCAATGTCTCAAATAGGATCAGCCATATCTAGAACACACTTAAATTGAAAAAAAAAATAAACATAAAAATAAAGAAAGGAGTCCAAATGTAATACAACGTATAACACGACTAAAAAAAAACTTTCTCAACGAGAAAGGAATATACTCTTTGAAGAGACGTGGATGAAGATGTAATGAGAAAGACAAAATCCAAGAAATAAATAAAGTAGAGTAGAATGAACGAGTATGAAGGAACCTATTTATAAAGCATTGAATCTAAATATGGCAGGAAAAATGTCATGATTGTTCATCTCCTTCATTAAATCTAACTGGTGATGTTTTGATTATTATGTAAAGTCATAATTAAATCTAACCAATGACTTTTTGATTATTGTGAAAAGTCATGACTTTTAAGCTTTTCAATAATATTAACTATTTTTATTGAATTATTGCAACTCTTGCATCCAACTGTGCCACGACCTGAGCCAAGGCTCTGGCTGTGATGGGTATCCCAAACATCAAAGGCCCGAGAGACCCCTTAGCATACTATCATAAGCATAATCCATACATAAATCAAAATGCGGAAGATATAACAGTGTTCAATGGAAACCTATAATCCAAAAATATGCCACAAGGTATGACAATACAATACTTCAAATAGCATCTAAACCAGTCTATGAAGCTTCTAGTGAACTAAAAACACAAGTCTGAATAAGCATAGACAAGGCCCCTGGACAAACCATAAAATAACTAAAACTATTATCTACATAGATTGACTTCCAAAGAAAGGGAGGCTTACCAACTCTGAACGTCTGAGGAAAAATCTACTAGTTTGCAAAACCATGGGACTAGGACACAGAACCTGAAATATAGAGGGGTCAATACTCGAAAGTATTGGTACGTAGAACAAACCAAAATAATATATTTTTATACAACATAGGTGAGAGAATTTCATAAAAACATTTAATATAAGGTAAATGAAAACACAAGGGCATAATGTAATAAACTTCAAAACATTTTTCGTACTGAGCTAGACGGTACACCCTACAATCTATAATTCTACGGGCTATATAGAATCTGCCCTTGACTCGGCCGCCCAAACCCCAACCCAAGTTTGTCACGAGGGATGGAGTCTATGTATCTCTACTACACCACAAGGTCATCGCCAGCGTACAATCCCCTATTTCAGGGCAACATAAAACCCGTGTCAGCAAATCACAATTTCGGACAATGAGTTATTTGAACTCATACCTTCTACAGGTAACCATCTAACTCTCTTTAAGCCTCATTTTAGACTCTTAAGAATCATGCTTTCTTCTTATAAATTGTTTCCTCATTTGAACTCATACCTTTTAATAACCCTTTTTTCTATTGATAACCGTTTTGAGACAGTTTTTCCAATAGATGGACCATCTGTTGAAACAGATTTGTCATCTGTTCGAAGAATATAAACCAGTGGAAAGAACTGTATTGTATTTTTCCAGCAATTTGGTTGCAACAGGCAAGAAGAGGGTTTTGAGTTTTTCCAATATGACCCATCTATAGCAATACATGGGTAATCTGCTGAATATATTTTTTATAGTCTGACGTATTTAGTTCTTGTTTGGTTATCTCTTTTTATTGATGCAAAAGTTATTAAAATATACTTTATATAATAAATAATAACATTTACATCCCCAACGATAAGTTAAAATTATCAAAGCTCATATCAAACAACAACACAAGTTTACTATTACAACAATCAGGGTGCATTACATACGCAGCACTTGTTTCTTCTTGACAGGAATGTAGTCCTTTGATGTTCAAGATGGTTACCTGTTGAGCCTCCATAGTTTTGTACACTACTTCATGATGGTAATTGAAGATTAAACATTGTTTGACATTGATGGGGTAGGAATAATAAGGTGCATGCAGATAGATAGATCCACTTTCATGCATGAGAGTTATGTATTACTGATCAGGTTATTGTGACAACACACATAAAGTATAATAATTTTGTAATTACAGTTTTTTACCGATTAGGCATTGATCCTTCAAACAAGATCCAGCATTTTATACTTAAGTTTGATAGGTGCGAACTGATAAGGCTGAAGCGTTCCAAGAAGGTGGTGTCAATACCCTGTTATAATTTAATAATGGTTTTGCTCATGTTTAGTCTTCAAGTTCTAAGAACGGATTAATATTTGATTACAATGTAGAGATTCAATAGTGATTGGACCAATTTTAATGGTGCAATGGACTTTGATAAGGCCTTCGAAGCCTCCCACTATAGCAAATAATAATGAAAAAACAATAGAAATTCCCCTGGTCCAAATTTATATGGATGGGTTACTCGGGGAGACTATTATACAATAGAAGGTGCTTGGGAGAATACCTATGTGGGAATGGGAAGGTGGAAAAGACCATATATCATCTCAGACCTTTTTTATGAGGAAATAGGGGTAGCAAGTAAGAAACTTCTAGTCAATCTGGCCAATGAAATTGACTTGAAAGATGAAAAAATTGAATGAGCTGCAAATGTGAAAGTGTATCCAAAAAATAATATCTGCCATTTGTTGTTGAAATGAAAAATAGTAAAGTGGACTGGAGCTGGACACTTTGCTAAGGAACTATGACTAACTAGCGTGGTTTGAATGAAGACCCATAAAGCGAAGGATTAGAACTCTAAGGAAGCAGCTTAGCGAGCACCGAGGGATAGGAAGATGGTAAGTCAAGAATGAAACTTAAACCAATAACTCCTGAAGTAAAAATAAGGGAAGCCAAGGCATCAATTTCTGAAGTTTAAATTGCATCCCTTGCCTTCTTTTTGTGGTTTTGATTAGGTCAATGAAAGTAGAAACAAAAAGGTTTAAAGTTGGGAAGAAATCCCATGCCTTTTTGTTTCCACTGCCTTTTACCTAATCAAACCACAAGCAGAAGGTTTGGGATGCAAGTTTAACTTCAGAAATTACCACCTTGGCTTGATTCCTATTTTTACTTTAGGAGTTATTGGTTTAACTTCCATTTCACTGATCATCTTACCACCTTTCGGTGCTTGCTAATCTGCATCCTTAGAGTTCTGATCCTGTATTTTGTGGGTCATCACTTAGGCCATGCTATCTAGTCATAGCTCCCTGTCAAAGTGCACAGCTCTAGTACACTTCACCATTTTTCTTTTCAAAATCGACTAATGGATTTTTATTTTTAGATACGCTTTCATTTTTTCAGCTTATTTGGTTTTTTCATTTTTCAAGTCAATTTTATCAGCCAAAGTTGCTACTATGTTTTTTTAATAAGGTCTGAGTTGATATATGATCTTTAGCACCTCCTTTTTCCCTTAAAGATATTCTCCCAAGCGCCTTTCATTGTATAAGCATCACCCCGAGTAACCCAGCCATATAAATTTAGACTAGGGCAATAACTATATTGATTTCCACTCTTGTTTGCATCAGTGCGAGGATTTGAAGGCCTTTCAAAAGTCTATTGAACCCTTAAAATCAGTCCAATCACTATTGACTTCTTACACTGCCACTAAAAACTTGGTCCTTTCTCCTAACTTGACACATAAACATTAGCAAAACTATCATTAAATCATAACAGGGTTGGACACCACCAACTTAGTCCCTCGGCCTTATCAGTTCAAACTTATCAATCTTACATACCTCCTGCATATAAAGTGGTTCCATCTGTAAGCAACTTATTCCTCCAAATCCATCTTTACTCTAGCCTTTTATGTTGATCGGGCAAATGTTGATGCCCTTTCACTTTCTTTTCTTTTGGGAGACATCTTTTATCTACAAATAAGAGAAAAATAAAAATAACATTAAAATTGATGCCTTCATAGTTTAAAAAAAAGGGTAACACAAAATTTAATAAATACAACAGATTCACCATCTATTCAATAGATAATCCATCTATTCGATAGGTGACTAACATTTTACAACAGATAGGTTATCCGTTGTTAGAAATCAAATAATCCTTGCTACTAGTTTGATTTCTTTCAATAGGTACTTCATTTGTTGCAATAGAAGGGTATTCTAATAGCTGATTTATTAGTTGCAAAAAGATAGGGAATCTGCTGAAAGACCAATATAGATTCATCAATTGCAACAAATGCACCACCAGTATCACCAACAACATCAACAATAAGGAAACAAATAAGAAAAATTGATACTTCCAACAAGGCTTTTTAAGTTCTCCCATTCAAGACTTAAAAGACACTTTTCCTTCAATTTTCTTAATAAATAGGATATGGGTAATGGGTAAATAAATAAAAACAACAGATGCAAATAACAAATCCAAATAACCAATGGTAAAATATAATATTCATAATTTCAATTTTCATCATAGAAAAACATGATTAAAGTGATGAAATAGACAAAGAAGAAGACGAGAAACAAAGAATAATAGCGGGGAGCAAATCTGATAGTGAACCATACCTGGATGTCAAAAGAAAAGGTATCAAAACACCAATTTTAGTTGAAAAAAGATATAGATTGGTTGAGATCCAAAATAATCCTCAGGCAAAAAGGAAAAGAAAAAAAAAAGAAAAGAGAGAAAAAAGAAGAGATGCTTGGTATTACCCTAAAGAGGGGAGAAAGAGAAAGAAGAAAGATGAATTATTTTATGGATAAAGGAGAGAAAATCCTAGAGATGGATTCAAATATTCATCAAATTAATAATTTATGGTGGTAAAACACTTTGAGGAGAACTAGGAGACGGCGACGGTGAAATTGAAAAGACAAGATAATACAACTCAAGGAGGAGATTTTTGAGTTATCCAATAAATATTTTTTACCGTCTTAGTATTTTCTTTTTTATTTCAAACAAAAAATTACTTTAAAATAAAAAAATCTTAAAATAGATAAGTCATCTATTGCAATAAATATCAACATCTATTAGAGAATTTCCAAGAGATCAGTCATCTGGCGAAGTAGATAGCAATGACTATTTGATAATTTACAACAGATAAGTCATCTGTTACAACAGATTACATTGCTTGTTTGATAAGTTGCAATAGAGAAGTCATCTGTTGCAACTGATTAATTTATCTGTTAGATAATTTGAAATAGATAAGTCATCTGTTGCAACGGTTGAACATTTATTTTAATAGATATCTATAATTGTTTGATAATTTTCAATAGATGTGTTATCTGTTGCAACAGGTTAGTCTTAAAATGATTCATATCAAATTATTATTAAGTTAATATCTAAATTGATTTAGCTAGAATTGGGGATGGGTTAATAGGTTCAACATAATTTCAAATAAGTCATTACAATCGCATGATGTTGGTATTATGTTCGTCCTGACAAGAGTCGTCAAGTGATAAATTTAAGTTGAAATGATTCATATCAAATCATTATTAGGTTAATATCTAAATTAATTTAGCTAGAATTATGGACAAGTTCATAGGTTCAACTATAAGTTTAATTGAGTCATTGCAATTGCATGATATTGATATTGCGTTCATCCTGACATGAGTCATGTACTGATCAATTTGAGTTGAAATGATTCATATAAAATTATTATTAAGTTAATATCTAAATTTATTTAGCTAGAATTAGGGATGGGTTGATAGGTTCAACTACAATTTCAGTGGAGTCGTTGCAATTACATAATGTTAGTATTGTGTCCGTCCTGATAGGAGTCATCAACTGATCAATTTGGGTTGAAACAATTCATATCAAATTATTATCAAGTTAAATATCTAAATTTATTTATCTAGAATTATGGATGAATTCATAGGTTCAACTATAATTTTAAATTGAGTCATTGCAATTGCATGATATTGGTATTATGTTCGTCTTGACAGGAGTTATGAACTGTAAGACCCCACATAATCCTAAGCTTAACTCTGTCCTTTAGAGCATAAAGGTAGGTCCCAGAGTTAGAAATTTCAGCTAAGTGTTTACACTAAGAACTATTTTAGCCTTCATAATTTGGCGATCTTATTTTACGACCCTTTGAACCTTAAAATGTTGATCCTTGGATTGAATCATGATCAGGTGTATCAATAGGTTACTTCAAGTGAGTTTTGGATTTTTTGGACCTCGTTTGATTCATATTTAGGTGACCAAAATAGTGGATCGATGCGATCTCGATGCGTCACGGCGTCCATCGCGCCGACGAATATTTTTCCCAGCTTCCCGTTCAAATTCTAGTAAGCCAACATGAACTCAACGCGGCGCATGGGTTATCACGTCGACCCCATTGACGCGACGCATCGGTCTGCTCATCACTGGGCACAGTTTTTGCTCTTTTAATTCTGCATTCAAAAGGGTATTTAGGTCAATTTCCCCGCCTTATTTCAGCCTCAAAACATGAGATTAAGCCTTTCTTAAGGCAAAATCCACTTATTATTCAAAAATCCTCTCAAGAACACACCCTAAGCCATCAAATTCAAGATCCAAATCCCAAGAAATTCACCATAACTTTTAGATAATTAACAATCAAGGTATGCTAGGTGTTCATCCAAGGGTTTCCTTCCACCTTTGTAGTTCAAGAACCCTTTTTAAATTACAAGATGATTGCTTTCATGAATTTCATATTGAATTGACTGTATTCATGATTATAATGTTATTTGGCTTTTAAATCCATAATTTATTACAAGTTTCATGTGAAGTAATTTACATGTGTATAGGGTTATGTGGATTTATGCTAAAAGCCCCTTGAGTTTGTGAGTTGGAATTGTGATCATGATGCTTGCATATTAATTTTCAAAATTTACACAGATTATGTCCCCAAGTGTTTTATAAAATGTTCATGTGAGTTGCGTAATGCAATCATATCATGTTATCATGTATACAAGTTAATACCATGCAAGTGTTTGATAAAATGCCTCAATGAATGAAATGTTACAAAGTGACTAGTTATCATGTTTTTTTCAAGATTGTGCTATGTTTTTACTATCTATGCTATTGAGTCCTGGGGGTATCTAATACCCGACAATCTAGTTGTTTACCTAGATTTACAGCAATTTTTGAATAGTCTCAGTGATGTCACAAACAGTAGTATTCAGTCAGTTAACAAAACTCAGTATGTTCAGTCAGTAATAGAACTCAATATGTTCAGCCAGTTAACAAAACTCAGTGTATTCGGTCAGTTAATAGAACTCAGTGAACTCGGTCTAGTTTAGTCAGTTAGCACGATCAGTAATAGTGTAGTCAAGCCTAGTACAGTCTAGAAATCAGTTCAGTGTTTATTCAATTGAGAGTAGAAATCAGCACCAAGCGAACCCAGGGGTAGGGGCATTTTTGTCAGTAAAAGGTTTGACTCATAGTAGCAATCCCTACGTTACAGAACCACATAGCCAGCATAAGTTGAGATATCCTCCTGCTATTCTAGGGTTGATACATCTCGTACGAGTTTTCCAGCCAGTGAGGGTTGATGAAATGTCTTTCTGCTAGAGAAGGTTAACTCATAGCTATTATTAGTATCCCTTGGCAAGGTGCTAACACCCTTTCAACTGGGGTCACAGGTTGGACCCCAACTCAGTTTATAATCGGGGTATGTTAGTTAGATAAACACTCCCACAATTTCAATTTCAGTTTTAGACTCAGTATAAAACCTCAGTTCAAATTCAGAATCAGGACTGTCGGATATAATCACCCAGCTCAGCACAGAACTCAGTTTAGTTTCACTGAATTAAGACTATTAGAAACAGTTACTCATTAACAATAACACAGTCTTAGTAAACTTAGATATCAGTCATTCAGTTTTCCAGAACTCATTATCCAGTGTTAATGTAATCTCAGTTACAATGTATATAGTTATGTCCATAGCATTGCATAATCAGTATTTACAGCAGCTTTAGATAAATATGTACTCTCATTCAGTTATACTCATATCATTCAGTCAGATATTGTTCATGTATATGAACCCATGCATTCAGCCTTACCTCATCTAGCAAACCAGTACATTCAAAGTACTAAAGTATATCTTTGTTTTGCACTATGGTCTCTTATATCATAGGTTTAGATACACGGGCTCCTGACAGTACTTAACAGCTCAGATTATTAGTAGCAGATTTAGTGGTGAGTCCTCATAGTCCGAGGAAACAGTCATCTTTTCAATATTTTAGTTTATTTTTTTCAGTAGTCGGAGTTAGTTGGGGACTTTTCCCATCAACTCCACCTTCAGATAGTTAGAGACTTTTGGACTAGATTATTTTAGACAAATATTCGATTTTTAGTATTTATTTATCAGTATTCAGTATCTGATTTCAGTTATAAACCTTATGGAAGATTTATCCTAATTTCTACACTTATTTCGTTATTATTATTCAATGATCATAGCAGGTACCATTCATGGGTTAGCTTGTGGTCCTTCGAGGTCACAAGAACCGTGTGATGTCTGGGGTATAGACTCGGGGCATTACAAACTTGGTATAAGAGTTTAAGGTTCAACAGAGTCCTAAGGATTCTGAAAGAAACGTCTAGTAGAGTCTTGTGCATGGGTATGTATCACACCACACTTATGGACAAGAGGCTATGAGGCGTTTTAGGAAAAGTTTCCCTTCTTTTAGTATTCATATCATGCAAGTGAGAATGAGCTCAAGTTAAACTCTCTATCTAATTCAAGTTTCCCTTCCATTTACAGAATTTGCCTCCAAAAAGGACTAAAGGAAGAATAATGGGAAACCAACTAGCACCTCCACCCATCCAACCAGATTCCCTAAATTAGCATGTTTCCACACAAAATTTAGAGCAGCTTTCACCACCTTGGCTCATTCTGTGGCAGCCCAGAATGAACGCCTAATTGCTGCCCAGGCCAACCCTGTGGACAATACTGCTACAGCTAAAATTCAAGACTTTACCTAAATAAATCCTCCATCATTTATCGGGTCTAATTTAGATGAAGACCCACAAAAATTCCTTAATCAGGTGCAAAAATTCATAGATATTATAGGGGTGACTGCTAGAAAGAGTGCTAAGTTGGCCATATATCAGTTGCAGGATGTGGAACTCATGGTTCAAGTAGTGGAAGGCATAGAGAGCCGCAGATACAGGATAGAATGGGAGGAGTTTTTCACTATTTTTCTGGATAGGTTCTACCCACTGGAGTTGAAGGAAGTGAATATTTTGGATTTTATTAATCTGAAGCAGGGCAACATAATAGTAAAGGAGTATTCTCTCAAGTTTACTTAGTTAGCCAGATATGCCCCTCATGTGGTAGCAGATAGCAGATTTAAAATGAGTAATTTTATGTCGGGTGTGTCTAGCAGTGTGGTCAAGGAGTGTAGGACCACAATGATGATTAAAGAGATGGACATATCCAGGCTCATGGTCCATACTAAGTAGATAGAAGAGGTTAAGAACAAGGAGAAGGAAAGGAAGAATAAGAGAGCTAGAACAGGTAGTTTCAACTTTACTTAACCTAAGTTAGAGGGTGGTAATCATTCTCAATTCTACCTGAAATGCTCAGTTCTAGCTCCATCCTTAGCTAGTGCTCCAGTGCTGAAATTTAGAGACGACAATAAAGATAGGGCACCAGGCCCTAAACCTCAGAGGTTCAACTACAATTTCAATTAAGTTGTTGCAATTGCATGTTGTTGGTATGTGTTCCTCCTGAGTTGAGTCATCAACTGATCAATTTGAGTTGAAATGATTCATATCAAATTATTATTAAGTTAATATCCAAATTGATTATCTAGAATTATCGATAATTTCATAGGTTCACTACAATTTCTATTGAGTCATTGTAATTTCATGATGTTGGTATTGCGTTTGACCTTACCTGAGTCATCAATTGATTAATTTGAGTTGAAACAATTCATATTATTATTTAAAATATATAAATGTATTTAGCTATAATTAGGTTTGGGTTAATTGGGTCAACTACTATTTTAATTGAGTCGTTGCAATTACATAATATTGGAGATGCATTCGTCCTGACCTGAGTCATTGACTAATCAATTTGAGTTGAAATAATTCATGTTAAATTATTATTTAAAATATCTAAATTGATTTATCTAGAATTAGGAATGGGTTGATGGGGTCAACTATAATTTTTATTGAGTCGTCGCAATTGCATGATGTCAAAATTGAGTTTGTCCTGACCTAGGTCGTCGACTGATCAATTTGAGTTGAAATAATTCATATCAAGTCATTGTTTGAAATATGTAAAATTATTTAGCTATAATTAGGGATGAGTTAATAGGGTCGACTATAATTTCAATTGCATCATTGTAATTGCATGTTGTTAGAGTTGCCTTCATCCTGACCTGAGTCATCAACTGATCAATTTGAGTTGAAATGACTCAAATTAAATTATTATTTGAAATATTATTAAATTCAATAATATTCCAATTATACTTAATACAATTTATTATGATAAAATAGTTAAAGTTTATCTCTTTTAAAAAATTAATTAAGATCAATTCGGATCAAATTAACATTTTAAAAACTTGTCATTCTTTTTTAAAATACAAATCAACCCATACAAATCATCAATTTACGGGAAAAATATTGCATCATTTCAAATCTTAAGTTCTCGCTCTTTTCTTTCTCTCTCAACAATACAAACAACAATTACTCAACATATTACTAAACCCTACACAACAGATTGATCTTTTTCCCATTTTCGACCATAAAGTTGTTATTTTTGACTTTATTCTTTCTTGTATTCATCATTTTCTCTATCTTCATAAGTAATAAAGTTTGAGATGAGTTTTACATTTGTTCTTTTTTTTTTTAGAAATTAGGACTTTTTATTTAATGATAAAAAAAATGACTTTTAGTTGTATTATCTTCGAGAATGGATTAACAATTTTGAGTTTTGATGCTAAAATATAGAAAGAACCTGAGAAAATCCTAGTTGTTTTATAGTATTCCATTGATTATCGTGGTATTATTAGATAGTATTGGTGGTAGTGTTGGAGGTATTGGTGGTGGTGGTCTTAGTGGTGGTGTTGGTGATTTTGGTGTTGGTAATGGTATTAGTGGCATTGGTGGTGGTGATGATGGTGTTTTTGGTCTTGGTGTTGCTATAAATGGCATTGGTGGTGGTGTTAGTATTAGTGGTGTTTGTACACTTCGCTGACCAAATGCCAAAGTAAGTCAACTGGAATGTTAAAACCTTTGATGATGTTGATTAAGCATTCCTCATTTTGGGAAATTCCTGGCTATTGTTGACAATACCTATTGTTGACACCGAATTTTTGTCCTCCACAACCAGGTTAAATTTTGAGCTTCTTTGATTTTTAAAAAAATCAAAATATTTGTTTTGTCTGAATTGAAACTTTTCAAAAAATATTCATCTGGGCAAGTTTGTCATTTTAAGTGACGATTATACATTATCATATTCAATTATACGAAATTACGTAATTTTGGAACTTAAATAACTATTTTATGAAATATCGGATTTTAATCAAAGATTATTTTGAAAATAAATTCAAATGGTTGAAATCTTGATTTAAATATGATTTATTCTAAAAAATAATCTATTTGGAGAAATATTTATTCAATTTTATCGAATCAAGAAGCCCAGGATTAAACAAGGTGTTAATTCATATCGAATTTCAATTTGATTTAGTCAATTTATTAAATTTGACTCTAATTGAAATCAAATTGGCCCCAGTTGTAAAGAAATTGACCGATGAGATATTCAATTTGGTTAGAGTTTAAATAAGTTGCCTAAATTATAATCTTAATCCCCAGTTACAATTTCTTAATTGGGATTATTTTAATTCGATTAAATTTAATTTGAGTTATTCTTAATCCAATTAAATATAATTATGATTATTTTAATCTAATTAAATTTAATCAGGGTTATTTAATAACCCAATTAGATTTAATAGGGGCTATTAAATAACCCTAATTTAAGGCCCAATTGCTCCAAAACCAACCCAAGCATCAACAATCCCTTTTATCTCCTTCAGCAGCTTCCAACAACCATTCAACAACATACGACTTCAACTAGCCAAAACCCGACCAAAATCCATTAACTTTGCGACCCGACCCATCACCTTTAACCCAAAATTCAGCGAAAAATAGCGTCCCAGCGTCGACCCAACTTCGACCCGCCTGGATGGCATGTGTTTGTTATGAAAATACTAAGAAAATTCTGTAAATCGATGTGTTGGCCTCTCCAATGGTTCAATACCGCAATTCTCAAATGGGAAGGTACGAATTCGTACAAAGGTGGGTGAATTTAATTGGTTTTGGTGGGGATTTCTACTTTTCGTACAAAGGTGGGTGAATTTCATTGGTTTTAGGGGGCATTTCTACTTTTCTTCTTCCTATTGGTTGAAACCAATTCGAAATTCTCCCAAGAATCAAAATTCGTACAAGTTTGTTAGCTGGAAATTCCTATCCGAAACTTGAATTCAAAAGATCTTATTTCTTAAGTCCCTAAAATACCCCAATCCTTTTTTCTATATAAGAACCCATTTGGGTCACTGTTAGGGGATTTTTTTTGGGGGAGTCAAAAATTAGGGTTGAAACGGGGTGCGAAAATTTTAGGGGGTTCTTCTCTCTTCTTTCTGGGTTAGGTTCGAAAATTGGGTTTTTGGTCGATTTTGGTTCAAAATAAAAAGATTTTCTAGGGGGAATTTAAGTTGAAAAATTCTGGAAAGAAATAAAGTAGAAGAAAACTTTTTAGAGCATCATCTTCTTTAGTAAGGTTATCTCGCTTTTGCTTCTTTGAAAGCTGACTGTTTAATCAGAAGCCTCGAGGGTTCATTGATTGATTGTGGGTGTGAGGTGACGAAGATGTCATTTTTTAGTGGCTGCGCATCTCGACCTTAGCTCATCGTCCCGTTTTCTTCTTTTAAATAGGTAAACACACTTTGTTTTCCTCCTGATTTGATCGTTTTCTTCCTCGTCTCTTTTTCCTTTCCAATTGCTATAGTCATCGTCGTAACTTTGTTTTGCTAGGGGTAGCTGTTGTATCCTTCACCAAAATATTGTTATCTATTGGGAATTGCTTGTTGTTAGGGGCTTTGATGAGCCATAGGATTCTGTGATGAACATGTTGGTGCTTTTCGGATAATCAAAATCTTGTTGTTGAATGTTCTTCGTTATATCTCAGTTGTTTGTTTTCTTTTAGGCTTTGGTGATCTCCTTTCATTTTCTACTTGACTTAATCTTGTTACCATTCTACGAATCCCTACTTGAACCTCTTTCATTTGATTAAAAGCTTGGGTTTTTATTCGATTGTATCAAGTCTTCTTTTCCCTGTTTTGATATAAATAATGTGTTACATTACAATTTTTATGTCCATGAGCTTTCTTTGGAAGAAGTAGTTAAAATACTATAATATTATGGATCTTTAGGAATGTTAACGTAGAGAAAAACTTAGGGTGATTTCGAATCAATTTTGTTTGGCATGGGTGCATTGTCTGCTTGAATAGCTTGATTCTAAGGTTCTATAAGATTTTTTCCTTAGTGAAAAATGATAGCAAGCTTTAAACAAGTGCATGCTAAGTCCGAAATTGGCAGAATGTTTTGCAATCCTTTATAATTTCCTTTTATTTATTTGTTGTTCATCCGGAAAAAAATCTTTCTTTATCACTGAATCTGCAAGTTTCTTCTATCCTTGTTTGAACTACTATCTGAATGTCTTGCTTTAGATATTTCCTGATGGGATTTTTCTCTGAACTTCCCTGTCTTGATTTATTGGTATTTGTTTAATCATTGATATTTATTTAAAATATAAGGGGGTAATTTCCTCACATTTCTGTAGATTCTCTATACTTATTTTTTCCGCATCAGGTCTAGCATAAATGATAGCCTTTTTCATGCATTTAGTTCAAACGTCAAATGTTGGTCTTTTTGTGCATTTTATTAATACCAATGTTTAATTTAAGTTTTCAGTGTTGCTTGCTTTTACGATTAGTGATAGTCCGTTCAATTTATCCTAGTCTTTATACACATTTTAGCATACTTTAATTTCTTTATTTTTCCTTTTGGCATATGGGTACACTCGAGTCCCACACGGACTCTCTTCCCTTCTCATGTCCATCATGGGCCAATGAAGCCTACCTTTCGAGTCAAATCCTGAAAGAAAGTCCAAATCAATTACATGCCATGTGAATGCAAGGAATTGAGAGCAAATAATTGGATCGGAATCCATCTTTGAAGCTGCTAAGAGACTCAAAAGTCTCATTTGTTATTTTATTCATTTACTTGTTGTTGTCTTTATTTATTTTATTATTTCTTCATTTCAATATTCATGTATTTTGGGCCTCGAAGCCAAAGTTTTACTTAATACGGGTGAAGCAAGCTCGATCCAAAAGGGCTCGAAAACATAGAATTAGGACATGTGAAAATGGGTCAAAATTCCCAACTAGATTAGTACAGGGCCGATGGCTTGGGCTTGAAAGCCTAAATCACTACTTACCCATTTTTCTCCACTTTTCCTTTCATTTACTTGTTTACATATTTCTTGCGAACCTAGTTGAATCCCTAACTAAGTCTCTAAAAAACTGATTTTGCAAAAAAAATTTCTTAATCAACTACTTTTCAACAAATTAATCTTTTTGAAGTTAATCAAAAGACATTTTCAAACAGTCTGGATAACCACAAGTTAGAGGACGTTTTAGGTGCCTAACACCTTCCTAAAACGTTAATAGAAATCGCTTATTCAGAATCTCTAACTTAGAACGATTTTTCTATTTTGGATCATTCAAAGTACTTTATAAAGGTTTCTTAATTCCTTTTCAAAATTAAGTGGCGACTCTTCTGAAAAAGTCAAACTTTCTCCGCAAACAGAAATGGCAACTCTACTGGGGATTTTTTAAGTAGGTTCTAACCAAATGTTTGATTCCATCTTTTGATTAACTCTTTATGTGTTTATATGTTTCAATTCTGTAAAGTATAACTATCTCATCTCATGGTATATTCCTGCATTATTTAAACTGTTTTGGGGTTTCATGGATGTCCCAGCCCTGTTGTTCAATTCCAAAATGTGTTGGAAATACGAACAACTTATTAGCACGTGAGTCGTCTGATGGTTGTTCGTATTTTCAAACTCAAGTTGTTCGCTTGAGAACCAATGTTCAAACCCACTCTAGACACCATGGATAGAACGAAACCAAAACCCTATTTTAGGCATGAGCCTAGGACGACCCAATACCCGAGCGGGATATTGGGCCCATTAGAAAATCTGCGTCTATTGACCCCGAGTCAATTATAGATGAATCATATTTATGTGTTGAAAAAATATATGCTTGTCTAATTCAATCCATTGCCCTTTGGGGTCAGGGGAAGGCTTATCTTTATTTGCTTTCGCGTAGGATATGGCTCAACTAAATTCCCATAAAAAGTTCAAGATGGTTACTAAACCCGACGATTTCTTAAAATTATGGTGGGATCACATGAGCGCAGAAGAGAGAAAGATTGTTAGAATACCCATCGGGCATCTCTCTTCTTTGATCGAGATGGACGTTTGGCCTGAAATGATCCATGTACTAACAACTTTTTGGGATGATCAGAATATGGTATTTCGCTTTGGGGATGTTGAATTGACTCCTACCATTGAAGAGGTGTTGATTTGTTACGAGAGTACTGAAATATGTTTTAAGAGAAGGGATATACCTGATAAGAACATTTTAGTCCCAGTTGTATGGGATCATCAAAAAATCAAGGAGGTATTTTTAACTAACGATGACACATGTCTAGGAGAATGTGATGGAGCAAATATCACTTTTCATGAGTTATATCATCAATTCGGAAGATTCAATGCTTTTCACAAATTTGGACATAAATTTGAGTCAGAAGCAAAATGGAAGGAGACGAGAGCCTTTGCATTTGCGGTGGGCCTACTTGGAACCATAGTGTTCCCTTAGTGGGAAAATGGCATAAGTCATCCAAGGGTTGTCTCAGTGACCCATGCACTCTTCTTTGGATTGGAGTACAATTCTAAAAAGGTATTCCACAACTTAGCTCTCATGATTGTCGCAGACATATATCGAGCTTTGGGAAGATGTCAAGTCGTGAATCATTTCTTTCAAGGTTGCAACCTTATATTGTAATAGTGGATGATGATGCATCTAGTGAAAAATCCTAGAATGGTACAACCTGATAACAAAACAAGAAGGAATCAGCTAAAATCGCACGACATGTGGTTGTTCCTACACAAGTTCAAAAGGGAAACATCTCATGAATTTTGGTTTAAGACTCTTGGAGAATTAAGGGATGACGATGTGCAATGGTCCATTAACTACCTTTGTTCAAATTAATACACTATTTGATGGGGCGAGTGGCCTTTTCTAGTACTTTTGGGTCTCAGGGGAATCCGTCCCTACAATCGTGGCAGAGTTCTTAGGAAATTTGAGATCAAGCAGAAGACACCTCAAACTAATTTTATGCTCAGATTCTTCACCGAGTATGATGAAAGTGAGCCCCCGCTCAAAGACTACATGATAAACGGATGGAAAAGAAGAAGGTGAACGGAAGTCTCTTTTCGTATAGGGTATGAACCCGAAGTCAGAAACACTTATAAGGATTGGTTAAAAAAGAGCCTCTTCGGAGCATTGATTCTGGGGTCGAACGTGCCCACTCGGGTCGTGGATGTAGAATCCAAGCATCAGATCCAACTCCACAAGCTTCAAGATGAGTTTCAGAAAAGTGAAATCACACACCAATAGATGCATATAGAAGATGTTTTAACAATACGTATGTTGAGTGAAGAGTTGAAAAGAGCTAGAAAAGAGGTTGATGATGCTAGGCAGTGTTTAATCGATTTGGATGATAGCATGGCCTCCCAACTCGATAGTATAGGAAAAATGACTTATGATAGTAAGGAATAGTTATGCGGGAGTCATCTGATCATCAATAAGTATCAAATAACATAGGAGGGGAACAAGGAAAAGAATGCAAAGGCATGCGAAGGAGCCTCCGGTAGCTAGTTTTTCTATTTCCCTTGCGTGGGAACTTATCTTATTTCATGTTATTTCCCTTTTTCCCTAAAGATTGTATCCCTCTTTTGTTATCTTTTGTAGGCATTTATTCCCTTTTCGTGTCTATATAAGTTGGGGGATAATGGATTGACTTTAAGGAAGCATATATTTTTCAAAATCATTAGGCCTGAACCCTTGGCTCAAAAAGGGTCACCTCAGTTAGGATACACATTATTATAATGTTTTGTCTAATATAATTGTCTTATGTGCTTATGTGTGGATCAAAGGCAAGTTTATCCGCTATGGATGAATTTGGCTATGACTCGAACAACTCTATATGGTTATTTCTTGTCAAATATTTTGCATTACTTATCACATACGAAAACTAACACATTTGCCTTTGAGTTGTTTTACTTTACAGATAATAGAAACTACTCCATGTTGATATAAGCTGGAAGAACATCCCTACTTCACCCATTCAAAGGCGCACCAAATCTCATCCTCTGACCATCATTCAATAATGACTGGAAATGATGAATAAAACACATTGACCATCAGAGACAATGTAATAGCAGAATAGAATGAGATGATTATAGAGATTGGAAGGAAGTTAAAAATGTTTTAGGAGGAAATAAATTGCACTCGAGATTTGGATAACCTAGCCATCACTGTTAATGCTCCCGCTCCAGGAGGACACAGGACTCCACTCCAAATTTCTCCTCACAGTACGCCTATTCTCGAGAATCATCCAAATAACGCATCGTCCATCTCCGTTCCTCAAATTGTCCAAAACACCAATCGTGAAAATAACCCAGATGTCTATCATCCACAAAATCCATCTCTAACCCTACAAAACCCATCTCCGAATCCATTCCCAAATCTCCAGAACCCATTTTTAAATCAACAAAATTCGTACCCAAATCCACAAGATTCGCTCACAAATCCACAAAATCCATCCCTGAATCTTCCATCAAATCTATCCCTGAATCCACTAAATTCATTTCCAAATCCACAAAATCCTTCTCAGATTCCACCAAACTACTTGCAAATTCCACAGAACCTTTCCAATTTCTGAAACATCCTCCCCACCTACCAACCAACTTCTTTTCATCTGTAAAATCAAACCTCCCTTCCAAATCCTCCTCATTCTATCATATCCCCTGATATCCATAATCCTCTTCCTAATCCTGAGATGGACCACTACGAGGAGAAGGAGAATGAGTAGAGGACCGAGCATAAAATGAAGCTGTTAGCTATAAATGAAGAGATCATAAGTGTTAAAGAATCTCATAGAGTTAGGGACCACGACGGTTTAGGGTATGATGATTTATGTGTTCACCCTAGAGTAGATCTACCAGAAGGGTACAAGGTCCCTAAGTTTGAAGTGTTTGACGGTACCGAAAACCCAATGGCCCATCTAAAAAGGTATTATGATCAGATGGTGGGGGTAGGAAAGAATGAGTCATTATTGATGCATCTGTTCAGCCAAAGTTTAAGTGGCGAAGCCTTAGAGTGGTTCATGTCTCAGGAGCTAAAAAGATGGACTGGTGGGAAATCATTGGCCAAGGGTTTCCTTGACAGGTTCGCATTTAACATTGAAATAGTCCCTGACCGATATTCATTAGATCGGATCAAATAGAAGAGTGATGAGTGTTTTCGCAACTATGCTTTCCGTTGAAGGAAAAAAGCTGCCAAAGTGCAACCCCCCATGTCTGAGGAAAAAATGGTATATGTATTCTCTCGCACTCAAGAAGGAGAATATTATACCAGGATGGTGTCCGCTGTCTAAGTGACTTTTGTAGATTTGGTAAAAATAGGAGAATCGTTAGAAGAAGGTATTCGAATAGAAAAAATTACCAAAACCCCAACATCGTCTGGGACTGCTATGTTCTCGAAGAAGAAAAATAAGGATGTAGGCACAATTTCTGCTGATTCTATTGCAAAAATGAAAAAGAGGTTCAACTCTAGGAATATTTTCTCTTCTCCGCCGTCACCAAACTTCCATCATGTATTCTACACTCAACCCTAATATCAAGCTCCATTCCCAAATATCCAACCCTAATACCAAACTCCACTCCCAAATATCCAACACCAGTACCAAGCTCTACTCCTAAATGTCAAATCCCAATGTGAAGCTCTACAGCCAAATATTTTTCCCCAACACCAAGGTCCACAGCCGAATTATCAGCCTCGTGTCCAATCCACTCTTTCAAACAACCGAACAAACATCCAAGCACCTCCAAATTATCATCAAGTGCCTCCTCCTGCAAATCAGGACCATTATAACCCACCGCGTCCAAACATCAAAAAAAAACCTCCCCGAAACTTCACGCCGCTGGCTGAAAGTCGTACCCAACTATTTGAAAGATTGAAGAATGCTGATCATTTGCAACAGATCCAACCAAAGCCTGTCAATCCCAACTCCCAATTTTATCAACCTAATCAAAATTGTGCCTATCATTCAGGAGCAGTAGGGCGCAGTACCGAGGACTATATTATCTTAAAACATAA
>NC_061119.1:45556786-45589349 GCF_002878395.1 Capsicum annuum
TTTGGTGTCAGAAATGAGTCAACACTATCCGGTAACTACTAAGTTACGTTTCCGATGCACCAATAACATAACCGAATATGAAGATTGCATCTTAGGTCTCAAATTGGCACTTGATATAGGTGTTCATAAATTGTTAGTCATCGGGGATTCAGACTTACTGATTCATCAGGTACGGGGAGAATGGACGGTAAAAAACTATAAGATTACTCCTTATGTGAAGCTGGTGCAGGAATTATATGGAAAATTCAAAGAAGTTGATTTCAGACATATCCCAAGGATACAAAATGAGTTTGCTGACGCTTTGGCCACTATATCCTCCATGATTCAGCACCCAGATCGGAGTTACATTGATTCTTTGAAAATAAGCTTAAAGGAGCAACCCACCTATTGTGCACACAATGAAGAGGAGACAAATGGAAAGCCATGGTATTATGACATCAAAAGGTATTTAGAATCTAGAATATATCCTGAAGAGGTCAGTAACAACTAAAAGAAGACAATCCGGCGTTTGGCGAAGAACTATTTTCCAAGTGGGGAAATCCTTTTTAGGAGGACTCCAGATTTGGGATTCTTAAGATGTGTCGATGTTTTGGAAGCCAATAAATTGATAAAAGTACATGCTGGAGTTTGTGGGCCCCATATAAATGGGTTCACCCTTGCTAGAAAGATCCTGAGAACTGGTTACTTCTGGATGACTATGGAAAATAATTGTAGCAGGTATGTGCAGAAGTATCCAAAATGTTAGATGCACGGAGATTTTATTCGAATGCCTCCACATGAGCTTCATGCAATGAATTAACCTTGGCCTTTCATAGCTTGGGGTATGGATGTTATCAAACCAATAGAGCCACCAGCATCGAATGGGCATAGATTTATTTTGGTTGCTATTGACTACTTTACTAAGTGGGTCGAAGCTGCTTTATATAGAGCCGTCACTAAGAAAGTGGTTGCAGATTTCTTCAGGAATAGCTTGATCTGCCAATTTAGAGTGACAGAATCGATCATTACTTATAATGGGTCAAACTTGAATAGTCACTTGATGAATGATATTTGTGATCAATTTAAAATAGTGCATCACAACTCGACTGCATATCGTCCACAGATGAATGGAGCCATGGAAGCTGCCAATAAAAACATCAAGAAGATCTTGACAAAGATGATCGAAAATGATAGATCATGGCATGAGATGTTGCCTTACGCTTTGCTAAGGTATCGCACGACAGTTTGAAACTCCACCGGGGCGACTCCTTATCTATTGGTTTATGGGAATGAAGATATGATACCTGTTGAGGTTGAAATACGTTCCCTAAGGATTATTCAGGAAGCCGAACTAAGGAACAAAGAATGGGTTCGCGCTCTCTATGAAAAACTCATATTGATTGATAAAAATAGAATGGTTGTTATATGTCATGGTCAGTTGTATCAGCACAAGATAGTTCATTCCTTTAACAAGAAAGTAAGAACTCAAACATTCGAAGTTGGGCAATTGGTTCTCAAGTGCATATTTCCTCACTAGGAAGAGTACAAGGGCAAGTTCGCTCCAAATTGGCAAGGTCCATACATAGTTCTCAAGGTACTATCTGGAGTGGCTTTGATTTTGTCAAAAATAGATGGTCAAGAGTGGACCAAACCAATCAATTTTGATGCAGTAAAAAGATATTATGTTTGAACGATGTTCTAGTTTTTGTGTTTCCTTAGTTTACTTGTTATTGCCTTTGTAGTAATGTTGTTTTCTATTGCGTAACTACCTAGAATCCCTTTTCTTTTATGTACAAACTACATTTGACCTGAATTCCCAAGAACGGGATACGTTGGTGGCCTATGTCAACTTCGGTCAACCCCTTAGAAATAATTTTCCTTTCCCTTTATATACGAACTACATTTGACCTGAATTCCTAAGAATGAGATATGTAGGCGGCCTATGTCATCTTCGGTCAACCCCTTAGGAAAATTGGTCCTTTCCCTTTATGTATGAACTATGTTTGACCTGAATTCCCATGAAAGGGATACATAGGAGGCCTATGTCGACTTTGGTCAACCCATTAATTTCTTTTTGTATATCCATAGCATAGTCTTGAACTACGTTTGACCTAATTCCTGATTCAATGGGATATATAAGAACTCCAACGGCTCGGTCATATAACCCAAGGAAATGGAAACTGGGGCAAAATTTTTGAGAAGGAATCTTGAAACCTCACAAGAGAAGATCAACATCCAACAAAGAGAATAAAGATCAGAAAAGACTTCAGATCCACTTGAGATGATATCAAATCAGACTACTTTAAACTGGGGCAGAAATTTTGAGGGAGGCCTCAAAATTTCCACCCAAATACTAGAATATATTTCAAATTCCTCGGCACCAGAGGTTAAAGCCAGGCTCTTAAAGTCACCAGTTGTGACAAAGTCTAGGTGGACTCAATTTCTAGCTATGATAGAACTATTTGAAGAACCCTCCAACAATGGCCATGATTTTTGAAAATCATCATTAGATATAGTCAAAGCCACAAGGAATATGTTCGTTGAGCTAGTACATGACATGACTGACAGAGATTTTTTAAAGCTTTTATAGATACTTTCAAAACTATTTGCTAAAAATAATGCTACTTTTGAAAAAAAATCTTTACAAATCTTTTACTTAATGATTGCCTAGGAGTCTATGGGAGTAAGGAGCCAGGGTGGAGGTACCAATGTGATGGGGCACCTGAAAGATAGCGAGGAGCAAACCGAGCAGACAAGAAAGTCAATACGGAGTAGTTTTATTCAAACTAATCATTTTTCTGTGGATGCAGGGATCGATATAAAAAATGAGTGTTTCTTTCAAAAAATCTCCAAGTAAGTCGGGAGCCATGCCAGAACATATAATGCTTAAGAATGGTATTTTTGGGTAGCCCAAAAATAGGTTTAATACCCATTTATCGAGGACCATTTGAATTGTCTATCTCATTTTTTAAGATCATGGAGGACAAACAAAGGCATTTTATTTTCTTTACGAATATTGTATTTAGAATTTTTATAAAAAATGGTCGCTAGCAAAAGAGACTTTGTGTCTACTAATCGTCTACTTCAAGCACAGGTACATGTAAAAAGCAAAACACGGGCAAACAAACTCAGGTGAAACTATTTTCAAATTTCCAAGAGAGTTATTTCATATCTTTGCCAAGAGGGCCACTTCGTATCATAGCCCAGAGGGCCATTGCATATAATTACCAAGAGGGCCATTTCATATCATTGCCAAGAGGGCCATTTCATATCATTGCCAAGAGGTCCATTTCATACCATTGCCAAGAGGGCCATTGCATATCATTGCCAAGAGGGCCATTCATATCATTGCCAAGAGGGTCATTTCATATCATTGCCAAGAGGGCCATTCATATCATCGCTGAGAAGTCTATTTTATGCCAGAAAGGCCATTCAATATTTGTTGCCAAGGAAGGCATAAACACTAGCTTCGAAGATATCATCAGCATTTCATATCTGTTGACATGCAAGACATAAACCCTGGCATCAAGGATATCATCAGCATTTCATATCTGTTGACACGTAAGACATAAATGTTGGCATCGAGGATATCATCAGTATTTCATATCTTTTGACATGAAAGACATAAATTCCGACATCAAGGATATCATCAATATTTAATATCTGTTGACACTCGAGACATAAATGCTGGCGTCGAGGATATCATCAGCATTTAATATCTGTTGACACGCTAGACACAAATGCTGGCATCGAGGATATCTCATCATTTAATAAATCAGTATCTAAATGCATCATGAGCATATAATTTAAAGGGATGCCTTTAAGTCGGTGTCTAAAGATGAATGATAGATGACATTTCCTAGAAATTGATAATTTGAAGGTCATCTATAAGTCATATTATTTGAAATAGGATAGTTTGCAAGATCACCTATGAGTTGTTAGCCCGTAAGTCATCCATAAACCACAACAATATCCTAATCGAATAGTGTGTAATATTACCCAAAAATTGATAGCCTAAAGGTTATCCATAAGTCGCAACTAAATCTTTATCGGAGAATAGAGATTATCAAATTGATACGTCCAAGGGCTCTCTATAAGCCGTGTCATATCCAAGATCAATTATGTGCAGAATTACCCAAGGACTAGCAATTTGAGTGATTCATATTGTATCCAAGGTCGGATGATATGCAGGAACACCTAAAAGCTAGCAATTGGAGGGATATTTGTAAGCCATCTCTTATCCAAGGTTGGATAATGTGCAGGATTACCTAAAAGCTATCAATTCAAAGGATATCTATAAGTCACCTCGTATCCAACATCAAATAATGTGCAAGATTATCCAAAGATTGACAATTTAAGGGAAATTTATAAATTGATCATTGGCTATAATCAGAGAGCTTATCATTCCATATACAATAAGTGGTATAGGTAACCAAAAGGGTTTCCACACCAGCACAAGATTACACGGTTGTAGAGACCGTTCTGCATAAAGTATTGTCGGTGTCCAAAAGGGCCACCTCACTCTAAAGACATATTCAACCGACAAATATCATAATTATACAAAAACCAAGAGGGTTGTTGTGTTTGTTTTTGCCAGTTATTTCATTCCAAATAGGTACATGAAGAGATGACTCCGCTTTTCAGGTCACAACTCACGTGGAGATATGGTAAAAAACTACATACCTCTTTCGTGAATTATGTTTATCACTAACACTTTTTCTTAAAGCATTGTTGAGAGCATCTGAGAGGACAAACACCTCAAATCAAAGCCAAAGGTGTGGATGACTCCAAAAAGGATGCCGCACAACGTGGAACTCTTTCTTAGCAGCAAAATGGGATATAGTCTAAAGAGGGATGTCAAACTCTTTGGACGCATCTAAAGGATGAGCACCACCACCATCCAACCATACCCCTATTAGAAGAAATGTGGGTATCTCAATATATTGTAGTTTCATCTTCGCCTCTGGGATATTTCTCAACTCATGTCGAGGGTAATCGTCTTTTCCTTTAAATTCGGGAGACAACACACCTAGAGTTTTGGAAATTATGTCCAAGTAAGTTCTTACCTATGGATGTGAAGGATCCCACATTCATGGTTAAGAGGTTATAAGCCTCTTTTCCACAACTCGATCATTAACTTGTCACTCATTCCGAGCCAAAGATCGTCTGAAAAAGAAGATTATCTTTTCTACCAATCAAGTCAAACTACAAGCAGTCTGATTTCCTAAAATCTTGGGGATATAGGCCGGGTTCTGTGTAGAAAACTCGACTGCATTCCAACCTCCCCCGAATCCCTTTATTTGAGCTTCTCGATTTAACCAAAAACTCTAAAATCATGATAGTTGGTGAATTTTCTTGAAAATCATGCTTAAAATCAAGATTTATGAACTACAAGTGGCCTGAATTCTCATTAAACCTGAGATATGTAGAAAACCTGATACCGAAGTTAGGCCATAACTCCATGAAACTCGTGCAAAAAATCAACCTCTCTTAGATACGAATTTGTGGTCGAACAAAAAATTAAGAATGTCAACCTACCTTAGCCCAGATTACTTGCATCCATCCTACCCAAAGGGAGAGGGCAGTTGTTGACACCTAATTTTTGCCCTCCACAACCAAGTTTAATTTTGAGCTTCTTCAGTTTTTAATAAAATCAACATAGTTGCTTCATCTAAAAAGAAACTTTCACAAAATATTCATTTGGGAAAGTTTGTCATTTTAAGAGACGATTATACATTATCGTATTCAATTATACAAAATTATGTAATTTTGATACTTAAATAACTATTTTATGAAATATCAAATTTTAATCAAGGATTATTTTGAAAATAAATTCAAATGGTTGAAATCTTGATTTAAATATGATTTATTCTAAAAAATAATCTATTTGGAGAAATATTTATTCAATTTTATCGAATCAAGAAGCCGAAGATTAAACAAGGTGTTAATTCATATCGAATTTCGATTTGATTTAGTCAATTTATTAAATTTGACTCTAATTGATATCAAATTGGCCCCAATTGTAAAGCAATTGAGCGATGAGATATTCAATTTGGTTAGAGTTTAAATAAGTTGCCTAAATTATAATCTTAATCCCCAGTTACCATTTTTAATTGGGATTATTTTAATCCGATTAAATCTAATTTGAGTTATTCTTAATCCAATAAAATTTAATTGTAATTTTTTTAATCTAATTAAATTTAATTAAGATTATTTAATAACCCAATTAGATTTAATAGGGGTTATTAAATAACCCCAATTTAAGGCTCAATTGCTCCAAAACCAACCAAGGCCCAATTTCACACCACCAACAGTAATTACAACAATTCCACTTGGCCCAAACACATAACCGACCCATCCCAGCTTCAACAATCCATTTTATATCCTTCAGCATCTTCCAACAACCATTCAACAACATACAACTTAAACAAGCCAAAACCTGACCAAAATCCATTAACTTCGCGACCTGACTCGTTACCTTTAACCCAAAATTTAGAAAAAAATATCCTCCTAGCATCGACCCAACTTTGACCCACCTGGATGGCATGTGTTTGTTATGAAAATGCTAAGAAACTTCTATAAATCAATGTGTTGGCCTCTCCAACGATTTCAATACCGCGATTCTTAGCTGAGAAGGTATGAATTCGTACAAAGATGGGAGAATTTCATTGGCTTTTTTGAGGGAGGGGGGGGATTTCTACTTTTCTTCCTATTGGTTAAAACCAATTCGAAATTCTCTGAAGAATCAAAACTTGTACAAGTTTGTTAGCTGGAAATTCCTATCCGAAACATGAATTCAAAAGATCCTATTTCTTAAGTCTCTAAAATACCCCAATCTTTCTTCTATATAAGAACCCATTTGGGTCATTGTTAGGGGATTTTTTTGGGGAGTCAAAAATTAAGGTTGAAAGGGGGTGCGAAAATTTTAGGGGGTTCTTCTCTTTTCTTTCTGGGTTAGGTTCAAAAATTGGGTTTTTGGTTGATTTTGGTTCAAAATAAAAAGATTTTCTAGGGGGAATTTAAGTTGAAAAATTCTGGAAAGAAATAAAGTAGAAGAAAACTTTTTAGAGCATCATCTTCTTTAGTAAGGTTATCTCGCTTTTGCTTCTTTGAAAGCTGACTGTTTAATCAGAAGCCTCGAGGGTTCATTGATTGATTGTGGGTGTGAGGTGACGAAGATGTCATTTTTTAGTGGCTGCGCATCTCGACCTTAGCTTATCGTCCCGTTTTCTTCTTTTAAATAGGTAAATACACTTTGTTTTCCTCCTGATTTGATCGTTTTCTTCCTCATCTCTTTTTCCTTTATAGTTGCTATAGTCATCATTGTAACTTTGTTTTTCTAGGGGTGTCTGTTGTATCCTTTGGGAATAGCCTGTTGTTAAGGGCTTTGATAAGCTGTAGGATTCTATGATGAACATGTTGGTGCTTTTCGAATAATCGTAATCTTGTTGCTGAATGTTCTTCGTTATATCTCAATTGTTTGTTTTCTTTTAGGATTTAGTGATCTCCTTTCATTTTCTACTTGACTTAATCTTGTTACCATTCTACGAATCCCTACTTGAACCTCTTTCATTTGATTAAAAACTTGGGTTTTTATTCGATTGTATCAAGTCTTCTTTTCCCTGTTTTGATATGAATAATGCATTACATTGCAATTTTTATGTCCATGATCTTTCTTTGGAAGAAGTAGTTAAAATACTATAATACTATGGATCTTTAGGAATGTTAATGTAGAGAAAAGCTTAGGGTGATTTCGAATCAATTTTGTTTGGCGTGGGTGCATTGTCTGCTTGAATAGCTTGATTCTAAGGTTCTATAAGATTTTTTCCTTAGTGAAAAATGATAGCAAGCTTCAAACAAGTGCATGCTAAGTCCGAAATTGGCAAAATATTTTGCAACACTTCATAATTTCCTTTTATTTATTTGTTGTTCGTCCGGAAAAAATCTTTCTTTATCACTGAATCTGCAATTTTCTTCTATCCTTGTTTGAACTACTATTTGAATGTCTTGCTTTAGATATTTCCTAATGGGATTTTTCTCTGAACTTCCCTGTCTTGATTTATTGGTATTTGTTTAATCATCGATATTTGTTTAAAAGATAAGGGGGTAATTTTCTCACATTTCTGTAGATTCTCTATACTTATTTTTGCCGCATCAGGTCTAGCATAAATGATAGCCTTTTTCATGAATTTAGTTCAAATGTCAAATTTTGGCCTTTTTGTTCATTTTATTAATACCAATGTTTAATTTAAATTTTCAGTGTTGCTTGCTTTTACGATTAGTGGCAGTCCCTTCAATGTATCCTAGTCTTTATACACATTTGAGCATACTTTAATTTCTTTATTTTTCCTTTTTGCATATGGGTACACTCGAGTCCCACACGGACTCTCTTCCCTTCTCATGTCCATCATGGGCCAATGGAGCCTACCTTTCGAGTCAAATCCTGAAAGAAAGTCCAAATCAATTACATGCCATGTGAATGCAAGGAATTGAGAGCAGATAATTGGATCGGAATCCATCTTTGAAGCTGCTAAGAGACTCAAAAGTCTCATTTGTTATTTTATTCATTTACTTGTTGTTGTATTTATTTATTTTATTTATTTGTTCATTTCATTATTCATGTATTTTGGGCCTCGAAGCCAAAGTTGTACTTAATACAAGTGAAGCAAGCTCGAGCCAAAAGGGCTTGAAAACATAGAATTAGGATAGGTGAAAATGGGTCGAAAGTCCCAACTAGATTAGGATAGGACCGATGGTTTGGGCTTGAAAGCCTAAATCACTACTTCCCTGCTTTTCTCCCCTTTTCCTTTCGTTTACATTTTTACATATTTCTTACGAACCTAGTTGAATCCCTAACTAAGTCGCTAAAAATCTGATTTTGCAAAAACTTTTTCTTAGTCAACTACTTTTCAACAAATTAATCTTTTTGAAGTTAGTCAAAGGATGTTTTCAAACAGTCTGGATAACCGCAAGTTAGTGGACATTTTAGGTACCTAACACCTTCCTAAAACATTAATAGGGACCGCTTATTCAGAATCTCTAACTTAGAATGATTTTTTTGTTTTGGAACATTCAAAGTACTTTATAAAGCTTTCTTAATTCCTTTTCAAAATTAAGTGGCGAATCTTCTCAAAAAGTCAAAATTTCTCCGCAAAACAACTATCGTAGGAATTATTGATGTAAATTTTGTACAAAAAATTGTGTATTGTGTATCTGTATTGTTCGTATATTAGCAACTTGGTCTTCTTTTGGAGGTAGTAAAAAATAAAATCGATGTGTTGCATATATTATCAAACATTTCAAATTACGTGACAGTAAAATTAATACACAGATACAATTAAACAAAGTATTAATAGTAAGATGTATGGCATGTAAACCTTATCATTCTAGCAAGTTTGGGATGGTGACATCAAATAGAACCAATTCTTTGTTCTAAGATGTGCAACAACATAGTCAAACATATCAAAACCAAGACGCAATTCGTTCACTTTGTAGTATTTATCATTTTATTTTCTGTATGATTTATATGGGTTATGTCATATTTTTACAAAAAGAATTATATAAATTAATATCTTTAAAAATGATTTATGTACCTGCTGGCATGAAGCTTTAATAGCCCATAGGCAATCCATTCTGAATAGTTGTTGATCAACTTTGTTAGTTTTTTGGAACCTCATCCGAGATTTTGAACCCTTCAAATAAAAATTCCTCTGTTCTTCTAGACTAACAGGCTTCACTTTTTCTTCGTCTTTGGAAGCAGGTGATGGATTATCAACTGTGATATTATGTCATTCAGTAATAGCTTCTATTATGACATCTACACAGAAAGCCAGAATAATCAATGTTAATCATAGAGATACAAAAGAAATAGAAAAGAATAACTCATCTATTTTAGCAAATCAAACAGGTCTTTCTCCTATTTTAAATTGTACCAATAGATTATCTATCTATTGCAACAGATGGATCATCTGTTTAGATAAATTAAAATAGGAGGAAGACTAGTATGATAATTTCTAATAGATGACCCATTTGTTTCAACATATGAATCATTTTTTGGACAAACTAAAATGGTAGGAAGTCTTGATTTAATTTGTCTGGACAAACTAAAATGATAGGAAGTCTTGATTTAATTTGTCCCAACAGATGACCCATCTATTACAGCAGGCAGGTCATCTGTTGGTACAAATTAAAATGGTAGAAAGACCTGTTTAATTTTCTAAAATAGATTAGACATATGTTGTAATGATAATGCATCTAATGCAATAGGTTAGTCAACTATTACAATAGAAGCATATATTTGATTGATAATTTTCAGCAGATGTGTCATCTATTGAAACAGATATGTAGTTTGTTGGTTGTTGGAAAAGATGATATATATTAACCTTCTTCAGCTCATGTTGCTCTCCTGTGGCCCTTGTACATTGATCAAAAGTGCAAGACAAAGACAGAGGAGTTGCAATTTTACTTTTTTTAATGCTTCATGATGCCTTGGAAATTTCTTTCTTTCTCCCCTTAGCCGCCTAAATCTCTAATGGAGTGTATGGCTATGAAATCCTCTTTAATGGAATGACACCCCTCTTAGATGTCATTTCTTTTAAAGAAACAGTTAATGCGCTAATAGCATTAATCATTCCATTATGTTTTGCCTTACATTCTTGACATTTGCATGCAGAACATTCACTAAGAGGGGGAAATCTGTAAAACCAGTATGATCATAATCATAATGGTTTGTTGTTTCAAAAACTGCGAGAAGAGCATCATTATCCCCATCAGAAGCACCACTTCCACCACCAACAGCTCCATCACCACTAACACCATCAGCAACAACAAGCCTACCCTACAAAATTATTATTTTTCTCGTGAGGGTTGTTGCTCCAAATAATTTCTTTTTTATTCTATCAATGACCTTAGGGTCCAATAAAGTTTGTACAGACTGTAAAGTAAGAAAAAATGACAGCTTCAACTCTCGATTGGTCAAAACAAATCATGGATGCACAATCTAAAATAAATCAGTACATATATTAGGATGATGATTAAATCATTTTAAAAAATCATTAATTAAATCAAAAACTTAAATAATTCCTCCTTCGAGGGTGAAGATATCAAGAAATTTGGCATTTTTATCAGGAAGTTGACGACCATCTATGACAGCTTATCAGGAAGTTGACGACTTATCAGACCAAGTCATCAACTCTTCTTTCGAATCTATGTTTACTGCTTATAGGTGACGACCTGATCTGATGGCTTATCAGGAAGTTGACGACTTATCAGGTTAAGTCATCAACTCTTCACTTCAGCTTTTGTAAACTGTCTTCATCTGACGACCTACTTGACGGTTTATCACAAAGTTGATGACTTATCAGACAAGTCGTCAACTGTGATCTTCGTATCTACTCTCTCAAAATTTATCCTTCGTGACGTAGTTGTCGTAGGTTTTCATGCATCTTACCTGCGATATCACAGAGAATATAATCAAAAAATGACAAAAGTTACTTAAGAATTTACAATTATTTTGAGTTAAAAGCCTTAAATGTGCTAGCACAAAGCTCGCACACACATATTACCCTCTCTAAGTTCAATCACTTTAAGTCCAACTGTATGTATTCATGAAGAACAACAATCTGACACAGGGGAATCAAGATATGGCAACTCATTAGCAACAACGACCACCCATATGTACAAGTCACACTACACAAATAAGTGCGCAGCTAGCAATAAAACCCATGTGCCCATACAACAAATAAGTCCCTCCTCATTCAAACATGAAATTAAGTACGTTAATGTGGGGTCGTCCAAGAGACACTCTCTCTCAAAAAAAAGTTCCAGCCAATGTATGCCAATTACCATAAGCTTGCCCTTATTTTCATTACCAAAGCTTTCAGACAGTTAAGTTAGGATCACTATAGGACTTTTCTTTGGCTTTGTAACGTAGGCTTGGGACTAGTATGATACACAAGGATATTTAAAGTGACTAAGCCTCCTTGGCACTAAACTATTTTTGGGGTCTCACTTATTAACCCTTACCTTATTTTTTCCTTTCTTTATTAAAGCATACTCAGGTAGGATGCGGTCTTTTAGTCTTTTATTTCTCTTTTTCACAACTTTTCTTTTCTTATTCTTTTTCTACCACACCCAGCATTGCATTATTTTCTATTATTTTACCCATCTTCATACTCATTTTACATCATACACCCCTATAATAGTCATCCTCAACTTAGGCTATTTGCCTAAGTCGAAGTGCACAATGTCCAAGGAGGGCCAAGGCCAAAATAGGTTCATTGTGATAAAAATGGGAAGGTGACAGGTTTAACAAGAAAAATAGGCATACAGGCTCAAAATCAGAATCAAGGGGTATTATTTACACATGGAAGGTTGTTTAGGATAAAAGTAGACTGATATTAAAAAGGGCCTATGATCCTTTCCTAACCACTATCCTACAACCTCGGTAAGACTAACTGGCAAGTTCTGGATTTAACACATGGAGGGAACTTGTTAATATCTCACACACACTTGGCACAAAGGTACATCACAAGCTACTACCTATTTGGTTTATGCAATTGTAAGCAATGATTATCATGTCTCTAATACCAATGCCACAACAAGATTCACAATAGTTGCATGTAGATACATATCACATAATTTCAATATACACACTTGGAGAGGTATTTAGCATTCTAAAAAAATGTCAACTTCCATAGAAACTTATTTCTCTCCTAGTTAACCACAAAATAACACGAAACAAAACACAAACACATAATGCAACACAAATAATAAACCTCAACATCTATTTTAATTACCCCCACCCTCACAGATAAGAACATCTATTGCCCTCAATGCATGACCAATAAGGGGTAGGATATACCTACAGTGCTTCAAGTGCGTGAATCATTAGTCGCTGACTCTGCTACTACATCATCAACTGGAACAATCATATCAAGAGCAACAGGATGTGCTAAGACATCTTCCACAATGGTTGGCGGAGTGAAAAACTCCCCAACATTCTCACCAACATTCAATGGAGGCCTACTAGTCGAGGCTCCCACAGATCTCAATCTTAATTCTTCCCCCACTGGCTCACCCATCGCTTTTGATATTCATATTGCCCTTTTTATCTTTTCTTTCTCTACCTTCTTTTTTTCCTTCTTCTCTTCTCTTCTATTTTCATCACTATCAGTTTTTTTCCTCTTGCCTTTATCTTTTTGTCGCCCTTTTCTTTCCCTTTTTTCATTGGTTTTACAGTAATATCAAACAGCGACCCTTCATCTTTCGATTCTTCAGTATTAGGATTTGAAGGTAACATAATTTGGTGATGTTGCAGTGCCACAATATCAGCTTTTACCTTGTCCAAATTTGCTTTGAAATCTTTAATATCCGAGACCGACATCTCATTTAATCTTGCATTAAGATGATTCTCCAACTCATCAAAAAGCCTATGCAAAGTTTGGAAGGGTTTAATTGCCACTTTAATTCTTTTAACCACAGCCGGTTCAAATTCTCTAGCAAATAACTTTAACTGTGCCTCAAACCTCTTCCCTTGCTTCACTATTTTCCTAAATTAAGAGAATTAAAGGCATACTCTGACATCGTGCTGCAACTACGGGGTTCTCTTCGCTCTTAAGCATTGAAGCTGCCCTTGCAGAAGATGTTGCCTGTACAGCTTCGAGAATTGACACCTCCACATTTGGTGTTGAACTAGTATTAGTAGAAGCTATTTACACTTCCTCAGTCCTGACTAGTTTATTTTCAACCCCTAATCCTTTGCCAAACACTAGCCTAGGCTGATTTTCATCATACTTGATGGGATTGTGAATTTTTCGAGCAAGAATCTCTTCATCTACGCTTGCAATCTCAGGTACATAAGCAGCCTCACACAGCTTTGTAACTAAACAAATAAAGGGATATGAGTGTCGGGTCTTGTTGCCCGAATCTTCATTTCATTCGCAATAATTTCCTCGAAGTTCAAGGGAAGCTTAGACATTAAACTTGCCACCAAAAATGCACTATCTTTACCAATAATATTGTCTCTAGCTATTGACATCAATCGAGAGCGTACTACTCCCTACCAAAATCTTGCCTCCTAAGTCAGTGAGGCCTTCAAGATCCTTTCATTTGCATTTGTCAACCATTCCAACTCTCCCTCAGCTATAATGTTTGCTAACCAAGGACGTTGTTTTTCCTTTTTCTTCATCCTAAAGTAGAATTTTGGAGAAGTAGATAAAGGGGTGAAGTTTAGGCCATGGATGAATCTGTTGATAGTGTTGTCCGATAGATCCACCATCACTCCCCTCACTGGGATCTTATTCATGTTAGGCATGTCTGCAGCTTTCTCTCCTTTCTTACACATATTCTCCAGTATAGCCTGGTAGTTTGCATAAAAATCCCGAACTAGTATGGGCAGAATGATTCACCTCCATTTATAGTCCATCCCAAATTATAGTCTCTTAATTCTTTTTCCATCTGAGGGTACTTGCTCCACCCAGTTGTGATGATCCTCATCTCTTCACATATCGGCCGCTTAATACTTCTTCTTTTTTTTCTTGTCATTCTGTCATGGTAAATTGTGTCTACTCTATGACCTGTCATCTGACACTTTCTCAAACACCAGGATTGTTGTATTTTATCACATCTCCCCTTATCTGAGAATCTTCACTAGTTGGGTGTTCATAAGAAGGATGATCTGCTGAAGGATCCTCAGAGTTGGGCAACTCTGAAGATGTATGGTCAAATAGAGAGGTGTTTTCCTCCTTAGTCTCTACTTTTTCAACCACCTCTTCCTCAAGTTGTGGAAGAGGTTCAGCTACCTTCAGACTCTTCTTTTTGTTATGTCTCTGCAGTTGTGGTACCTCTTTCCAACTTTTGGATTCATTTAGGAGTCTTCGAGTTAAGTTCTCCTTAGTCACTTTCTTAGCAACATTTTTTACTTTTCTTCTAAGAGGAATGATCAATTCTGCAGCAAGGACAAAAAGAAATAATCAAAAGTACACAAGAGTAAATAATCAAGCAAAAGCCAATTAATTTCAATGCCACCCTTGAAAGGATTTTATCACTGTCATTGACCAAAGGTATGATGACTTGGTCTGATAAGCTATCACTTATGTGATAGCCCATTATCCAAGTCATCAGTTTCAGGCCGAATATGCTCAGGTTGAACAACAAGTGAAGACTAGGTCTGATAAGCCATCACTTCTGTGATATCTCATCATCCAGGTCGTCAGCCCAAAACAGAATCCTTAACCCATTTTTCTTTCTTTGAAAACTTTTCAACATAGTCATCATTCAACATCATGCTTGCCAACATATAGAATTCAATTCTTGGGTTGAAATTTCAAACTTTATTGCTCAATTCAGAACTGGTAACCCTAGTTTTTACTTTTAACAAGAACCCATACCCAAATTCGACTCAATAATCTTGAAAAGCTAAAGTTCAGTGGATTTTTACCCAACAATGCTACATTTTTCAACTTTGACAAAAATTTGTTCATGAACACATTTTAGTAATTGATCTTGAGTAACCAATTCACTATGCATTACTCATGAACACTTCAAAGCCTACAAAATTTACATTATTGGGCAATTATCATTACTTACCAAAGAAAAAGAGTCAAGCTTGAAACATACCTCTTAGTCGACTCAAATTGCAGGCTTCCCTTGTGAGGTTTTTGAATTTTCTTAGACAAGAACAAGTGAGCTTGACTAGTTTCTCAGAGAAGTAGAAGAAAAATTTTCGCACCCTTTTTTACTTGGCTTAGAGAAGATGAGGAGAAAGTAGAGTATTGACTTTTGAAAAGAAACCCAGCGGGTAAGGCAATGTAATTCGAAGTGATTACAATTACATAGCCTATTTTATTTGCTTTCTATAATTATCTACTAAGTAATAAATAAAAAGAAATTAAAGATAATAACTAATAATGGAAAGAAAATCAATTAAAGAAAATAAAGTTGGGAATGTGAAAAGACCAAGGTTAAAGGATGTGGGCCGGGTCGAGATATCTTCTCTGGGTCCAAAATTATGTAATGTCTTATCACTTAGTTGATAGCCCATCAAATATCATCATCACCTTAACACAGAATGTCTCCCTATTTTGGGTCTTCTGACGGCCAGGTGTGACGGTTTATCACAAACGTGATAGCTGATCAACCTTGGTCGTCAGCTCTTTCCAGATTGTACCTCAATATTGGCTCAACTAATGACCTACCTTATCATGAGGGTGACGACTTATCAGATATGGTCGTCACCTTTATCCAGAATGATGCCCTATTTTTTTCAAGTTGATGACATGAAGTGATGCATCGTCATTTGGTTGATAACTCATCAGCTTTGGTAGTCAGTTCTACTTTACTGACAGCATCGATTTCACCTTAACCCCTGCACACCTAAACAACTCATTACAATCACACACTTTAAAATAAAATAAATATACTTACAACATAAAATTTTGGGTTGCCTCCTTATAGCGCTTGATTTACCATCGCGGGACAACTTAGTTATCTCGGCTACTCAGACTTCGTTGAGATACACAGTGGATAATAGCTTTGCATCATCCATTGGACCAACATAGATCTTGAATCTTTTCCCATTAACTTTGAACAGACTGTCATCTTTACCTTCGAGTTCCACCACACCTGATGGAAAAACTTTACTTTCTTTAAACGGACCAGACCATCTTGACTTCAATTTACCCAGAAAGATTTTAATCCAAGAGTTGAACAACAATACCCAATCACCAGCTTTAAAATCTCCCGTCTCTATTCTTCGGTCATGGTAATTCTTCATCCTTTTTTTGTACAAATCAGCTCTTTCGTAGGATCCAAGATGGAATTCATCCATTTCATTTAGTTTCCCCAATCTTAAATCGGCTACTTCTTTCCAGTTTATATTCAATTGTTTAAGAGCCCACAAGGCCTTGTGCTCTAACTCAACCGAAAGGTAACAAGCTTTTCCATAGACCAGCTGATATGGTGACATCACAATACGTGTCTTGAAAGCAGTTTGATATGCCCACAAGGCATCATTGAGCTTTTGAGACCAATCTTTTCATCTCACATTCACCATTTTAGCTAAAATTGCTTTTATCTCCTAGTTTAAAACTTCCACTTGCCCATTGGTTCGTAGGTGATATGGAGTAGCAACCTTATGCTGCTTCACACCGTATTTCAATAAAGTAGCCTAGAATATTTTTTTGCAAAAGTGGGACCCCATCTCTAATGATAGTTCTTGGCACTCTAAAATGAGAGAAGATATTTCTTTTTTAAAAAGCCACCACTCTCTTGCCTTCGTTATCGGCCAAATCAACTGCTTCAACCCATTTGGACACATAGTCCTCAGTTACTAAGATATATTTTAGTCCATAGGAGCTCACAAATGGCCCCATGAAATCAATACCCCAGACATCAAATAGTTTAACTTCCAACATATTCGCTATGGGCATCTCATGATGCTTCGATATTAACCCTTGTCTCTGGCATTGGTCACATTTCCTCATGCACTCATATGTTTCCTTGAATAGGGTTGGACAATAGTAGCCATTCTGCAACACCTTTTTTGTGGTAAGGTCACCTGCATGGTGACCTTCGACCGGAGAAGCATGACAACCTTCCAGAATACTCAGCATATCCACATCCGGGATACACCACCGAATAATATTATCTGCATACCTCCAAAATAAATATGGCTCATCCCAGAAGTATTGTGTAACATCATGAAGAAACTTCTTTCTTTGGTGAAAGAAAAGATTCTCTGGGATAATCTCACTCACCACATAATTTGCAAAATCCGCGTACCAAGGTACTCATTCAAGCACAACAGCCAAGATTTTCTCATCTAGAAATGTATCATCAATTTCGAGCTCATCCTTGACTGTTTGATCTCCCTCAAGTCTAGAAAGGTGATTTACAACTTGATTTTTGTATCCTTTTCGATCTTTGACTTCAAAGTCAAACTCTCGAAGTAGCAGCACCTACCTGATTAGCCTTGGCTTTGCATTCTTCTTTGCTATCAAATACCTCAAAGCAGCATGGTCTGTATGCACTACCACTTTAGTCCCTAATAAGTAAACATGGAACTTCTTGAATGCATAAACCAAAATAAGAAGTTCTTGCTCAGTCATAGAGTAATTCTTTTAAGCCCCATTCAATACCATGCTTACATAGTAAATGGGATGAAACATCTTATCTTTCTTTTGGTCGAGCACATCCCTAAGCGCTACTCCACTTATGTCACACATGATTTTAAATGGTTTTGACCAATCTGGTGCAACAATGATTGGTGCAGCAACTAGCTTCTCCTTAAGGCAATCAAATGCCTTTTTGCACTTATCATTAAATATAAACTTGGTCTCCTTCTCCAAAATCTTGCATATTGGGTTTGTAATTTTGGAGAAGTCTTTTATAAATCACCGATAGAAGCCTGCATGACCAAGGAAACTCTGCACTTCCTTTATTGAAATAGGGGGTGGTAGTTTCTCAATAACTTTGATTTTGGATTGGTCAACTTTGATTCCCTTAGCTGAAATTTTGTGACCAAGAACAATGCCCTCCTTCACCATGAAGTGGTATTTCTCCCAATTTAATACTAAGTTGAAATCCTCGCATCTTTGCAATGCTCTACTTAGATTAACTAGACACAACTCAGAAGAATCACCTACCATTAAGAAGTCATCCATAAATACCTCCAAGGTGTCCTCCAGCATATTAGAAAAGATAGAAATCATGCACCATTGAAAAGTGGTTGGTGCGTTACACAAACCAAACGAGATCCACTTGAAAGCAAAAGTACCATACGGGCAAGTTAAAGTCATCTTCTCCTAATCCTCTGGAGCAATAGAAACATGGTTGTATCCCAAATACCCATCTATGAAATAATACCAACCTCTTCCCATGAACTGATCAAGTATTTGATCTATAAAAGGCATCGGGAAGTGGTCCTTCAGAGTCCATGAGTTGAGCTTGTGATAGTCCATGCAAACTCTCCACCCTGTAACTAGCCTGAGTGGAATCAACTCATTCTTTTCATTTTCCACTAAAGTTATGCCGCCTTTCTTGGTCACATATTGGATGGGGCTTACCCATTTACTATCCAAGATAGGATATAGTACTCCTGCATCGAGCCATTTAATGATCACCTTCTTAACCACTTCTTTCATTGGTGGATTAAGGTGACGTTGGTGCTCAATGGTTGTTGTAGAATCCTCTTCAAGATGAATCTTGTGTGTGCAAATACTGGGAGGAATACCAATGATATCAGCAATAGTCCAACCAATATCCCTTTTATATCTTCTAAGCACAGAGATAAGTGCCTCAACCTAGTGCTCAACCAAATCCACGTTAATAATCATAGGTAAACTTTTTCCACTTCTTAGAAACACATACTGTAAATATCCTGGAACCTCATTCAACTCCAACAGTAGTGGCTCTTCAATAGATGGCTTAACCGGTGGTGTTGGCCGATTTTTTAGGTCCAAATCCAGCTTTTTGGGAGCATATGAATTCGATCCCATTCCCATCAGGGCACATACTGTCTATTCATATTCTTCAATACCTTCACTATCAAAGTTCATTAAGACTGCAGCTAGAGGTTTAACAGCAAACTTTTCCTCTATTGGCACTTCTCGCTCATCCTCATAATAAACATCAACAATAGAGAATACACTTATCTCTTTAGGTTGCTTTATAGACTGGCACACATCAAAATGACCTACCTTGTCATTAAGCCTGAACAGTAGCTAAATATCCTGTAAATCAATAAGCACACTTTCAGTTATAAGGAAAGGTCTACCCAAGATTATGGGTACCTCAAAATCCACCTGGCAATCCTGAATGACAAAATCCATAGGAAATATAAAGTTGGCCACCTTTACAAGCATGTAATACATTATACGAACTAGTCACTTCACCGACCTGTCTGCCATCACCAATCGCATATTTGTGGGCGTAGGATCTCGTAAACCCAACTTCCTGTACATGGCAAGGAGCATCAAGTTAATACTTTCCCCAAATTGCATAACGCCTTAGCAAAATCAAGAGACCCAATAGTGCAAGAAATAGTGAATGCTCCTAGGTCTACTTTCTTTTGCACTAATGTAATGACCCGTGACTACCCCCTAGTCATCACACGGTGCTTACGACCTCGAAGGACTATAAGCTAACCCATAAATGACATCTACTATAAGCACTGAACAATAATACTGACTTAAATGCAGAATAATAGGTTGAAATGTCATAAGGTTCAAAATATCTAAAATACTAATATAGTATAACATCTGCAAAACTGAATATTATCTGAAAATCTAGTCTGAAAAGCCTCTAACTAAATTTGTCTGGAAGTGGAGTTAGTGGGATAATCCCCCAACTAACTCCATCTACTAAAATTCTGCTAAGATAAAGTACTGAAATATAAATATATCCTCGATAGATAAGGACTCACTGCTAAATCTGCTACTACTGGTTGAATCTACCTAAGCGCGGTCAGAAACCTAAGCGTCCGAACCTATGATATGAAATATCATAGCGTAAAAAATGGGTATGCAATCAGTATGTGGGAATGTACTGGTATTATAAATGATGTAAGGTTGAATGCATGGGCTTATAGGCATGATCAATAACTAACTGAATGATATGCAAGAGCTAGATCAGCATACATAGAGGATTTGTAACTACTGAACATACTATGCCTACTAGGATTGAGTAGACTGGAACTGAATTTGAAAACTAATAACTAAATATACTAATAATTTGGGATCACTAATAATCTAAATTACTGTTAACGGAGTGACTGTATCTAACAGTTCTAATTCTGTAGAACTGAACTGAGTTCTATTTTAAAGACTGAGACCAAAATTGAAACTGTGAGAGGTAATCATCTAACCGACATACCCCAAATAAGATAAGATAATTGAGATGGGATCCAATCTGTAACCCCAATTAGAAGGCTATCAGTACCGTACCACAGGTAAAGATAAGCTGAAGAGTAACCCTCTACTGCTAGGTTCCCTAAAATAAGAACGGTGGTACCCTCTACTGGTAGGTAGAGAACCTCATCAACCCTCAATTGGCAGGTTTGATGTCTCAACCTACGTTGGCTACGTAGTTCTGAAATGCAAGGATTGCTTCTAAGGATCACACCCTCTGCTGGCAGGTGAGCCCCCATCCTTGGGTTCACTCGGTATTGAGTCCTACTCCCAACTGAAAGACACAAACTGTTATACTGAACTGAACAGGACTGAATTCACTGATATTACTAAGTTTTCCTAAGTTCTATAACTGACTGAATTCTACTGAGTTCTGTAATAGACTGAGAGTTCTACTGATTGTGACATGAATGGTACTATTCTGTAACTGATATTGGCTCTAAATAAATAGCTAAGTTGTCAAATATTAAATACCCCCAAGACTTGATATCATGAAAAGTAAATAAAAGCATAATCTTGAATAATATAACAATGTTCACTTGGTCATAATTCATTCATAGAGACATTTCATCAAACACTTATAATGCATTAAATTTTACATGAATGGGTAATACATGTTAGCATGCTATAATGACATTATTTCATTCTCATAGATAATTTATCAAACACATAAGAAGCATACTTGGTTCATCAAATATAAACACTTAGGGTTAACATGGTTACAACGATCAACTTGTGAATTGAAGGGTTTATCATGAATATCATGTAATTCAACACATACTAGAATCAATTCTTAGAACTTGTGATCTAAATCATGGATTAAAACTCAAACAACATCATGAACATGAATTGAATCTAATTCAAACATGGAAATCATAAATCATAACTCTTGTATTTTGAAAAAGGATTCTTGAGCTCGATGGAATGTAAGGATCCATGGATGAACATCTAACATACCATGGATGAACATCTAACATACCTTAATTTGATGAGTTCTTGGAGAAATTCTTGGGATCGACCTTGATTCTTGAGAGCTAGGGTTTGTTTTCTTGAGAGAGAATTATCTTTTGATTTTGGGGAAAAGTGAATAATGAAGGGTTTTACACATTTTTAGGGCTTAAATCCCACATCAGGGTGGAATAAAATCATGGAAAAAAACTATTTTAACCCTGAGCACAACTTTAATTTTTTTAGAAATTTTCCCGATCTGGACCCCTGGCGCAATGCACCACTATTGTGCTAGGCCACTAAAAAATGACGACTGAGAAATTGTATAGTGGCGTGACGTGGTGGTATCCATTGCCACTTTGTTTGTGAACTGAAAGTGCACTGCGATGCGGTGGAATTACGTTGGTACACTGAAAATTGACAATTGTAAACTGGGTCTATGGCGCGACATGCCAATATCATGGAGTAATACTAAAAATTGATAATTTATATTTTAACACACTCCGTGACGTGCTACTTGCTTGAATAACGATGTTTAATGACTGAAACTTAAAATCGCCATAATTGCTTACCCTGTTGTCGGATTTAGATGAATTTTATATCGTTGGAAAGTTAATTAGATTTCCTACGCACTGGCAGGCTCAAATTTGAAAATTTCTGAGCATTCTAAAAATTTTATTTAGGATAATACATGTACTGAGGGTTAAGCAAGGCTAGAAAAATACGGGGTATTACAACCGGGGACCTTGTTAAAATAGCACTACAATGATGAATATTATCCACTGGTTCCTAACTCACTGTTCTCTTCTTTGTCACAAGATCTTTCATAAATTTTGCATATTCGGGCATCTGTTCCAGTGCCTCAACCAAGGGTACACTTACTATCAGCTGCTTCAGTATTGCCATAAATTTACTGAACTTTATGTCATCCGCCTTCTTTTTCAATTGATAAGGAAAGGGTGGTGGTGGTTCTGGAAGAGTAGCAACCACCGCCTCCTTTTTATGTCCTTTCTCTTTTACTAACTCAGCAACCTGTTAATGGTTAGACATACCTGCATTACCATCCAGCTTCTCAGACTCTACTGGACGGGTTTCATCATCTTCTGCACCATCTTCAATCACCTCATTAATCATATATTTTCCCACAAAAGGGCCAAGTAATACTTTACCACTCCGAGTGGTAATTGCCATGCAAGAGCCATCATTCTGAAGATTTTGCACTATGTCACTTTGTAGTGTACCGCTCTTCCTATGATTAAGTTCCTCTGAGAGTTGGATCATCTGCTGCTCTAATTGTTTGATAGAAGTTGAATATGAATTTACTAGCTAACACATGGTTGATAAGTTACTCTTCATCGTTATCACCCAGTACTGGTCGCTTCAACTTTCTTTAGTAGTTTTTTCATTATGTCCTCCATGGACATTTTACCTAAATTGGTAGTATCACTATCCCGATTTCCAGGAGGTACATACAGTCCATGTAATACCCCATAATTTTTTCTAGCATAAACTCATCCTGAGAATGTTAAGGAGTAGCTTCTAGAATGAGTGATGTTTATTTCGTGTGGAATTCTTTAGATTTGGAATTTTCATGATGTAGGAAATTGAATTAGCTTTCCAGCGATATAATATTTTCCTAAATCCGATAACCGGGTAAGAAATTATGGCTATTTGAAGTTCTAATCGCAAAACACCGTCATTTAGACCCTTAGCGCGCCGTGGAGCAGTGTCAAATCCCAATTTTCATTTTCTAGTGGCCCTCTACAATATTGGCACATCACGAAGAGGGCCAATTTACTAGTTGTCAATTTTCAGAGGTCCAGTGCAATAATGGCACATAGCGCCATGTGCCAAAATGGCATTTCAAATGGACACCACGATGACTCCGCGTCGCGGAGTCTACCCAGTTCCAATTTGTCAATTTCCAGTAAGCCACCACGATAGTGGAACATTGCGGTGGACACCCATATCAGAAAAATATACGTTTTCCAGTTCCGTTTAAGAATTTAAAGGGGGTATTTTGGTAAATCCCCCAACCCCCAATCCGTCCAAGAATATAAGATTAATCAAATATCAAAGCACTTTATGCCCTACTCATCATTCTCCTTAAAGCAAAACCCTAGTTCATCATACTTCCTCTCTAAGAAACTCAGAATTCCTCCATTAATTCTCCAAGATAGCCCAAATTTAAGGATTCCCAATACAAGAACACAAAGAATTAATCTTCAAAGCATCAATAGAAATCCAAGATTCAAGCCTTTCATCAAAGATCATCAATTAAGGTATGTGGGGTTTGAACAAGGATAATTCTTTCATCCTTGTGCCCGAAACTTTATTTTATTTACAAATTTACTGAAATTTATATGATTTTCCATGAAATTCAAGTTAGGTTTTATACCCATTATTATTCTTTGCAAGATTATGAGGTTTTCTATGATGTAGAAGTTGAAATACGTGATTATGTTTATGTTTCCATGAATATTGCTGAAATTTCCAGATTTTAAGATGATTTATGAATGTTTACATTACCAAGTATGAATTTTTAAATGTTTTAACATAAGATTGATGCTTGAGTCAATAGACCCCATTTAAAGATTGTTGTTTCAAGATTGTTGTGCTATAAGCACCCCATGACTATATTATTTCCAAATTTTAGATAAAGAATCCACTTTATTTCAGAAGACTTGAGATTTAAAGGAAAGCAAAGCATAGTTGGTTTTTCTGTAAACCTTTGTATAAATTCTAAAGTGGATTTTTTAAGATTTTGAGCATGATATTGGGAGTAGGATTTAGCACCGAGATGGATAAGTTACTATGGTTTCATACCCTAGAACTACGTGCCACTGTAGGTATAGATTACTCCCACTTTTATATGGATGACTCAAATTGTGATCACTCATGTTAGAATGTTCTATTCCGATGGCAAAGGTAGAACAACCCTACCTAACGGGGGCCAGTCGTGGGACTCCATGGATGCTCACATGGTGTATTATCGGTTAGAAGAACCTCCCAAAATATGTCCCCTACTCTTAAATAGTTTATCGATTTGAAGCCTTAAGATATACAGAATAAGTTTTCAGACTTCACTTAGCCTATGTGATTTGAGAAATAGAACAGAAATACAGATTTCAGACTAGGTGTGATGACTCACCAGACTTAGATTACATGTTTTGTTACTCATGATTTTACTCTCAGATTTTAGATTACTCAAGTTTACATGAGTAATTTACATTTAGCATGCATGATTTTATAAACTGTGATGATACTATTTACTTATTGCATACACTCCCATATACTCAGTACATCCTCAAAGTAATGATCCACATATATGTCAATGTGCTATATTGTCTCATAATGTAGGTTCAGGTACTCAGTCACAGCAGTGCGATTGATCTTCGAGTGTCTTATCTACATCACTGCAGTTGGTGAGTCCTCATTATTCGAGGGCTTAGTTATTCAGATTTCTAAGTTACTAGTAGATATGTCTTTACTCATTTCAAATAGTTGAGTTAGTTGGGGCCTGTCCAGTGACTCTCTAGATTCAGATAGTAGAGGCTTGTCGGACTATTAGATTCAGATTTAGACCTTTGAGTTAGTATTTAGATTTTCAGTATTTGTTTTATCAGACTTTTGAGATTTAGTATGATTCAGATATACTCAGAAGATTCAGATAGTTTTCTGCATATATTATGATTTTTTATCTATATTTCCTTATTTTGAGATTTATATCTAGAAAAATGCAGCCTGGGTTAGCTCAGGACTACTTGTAGTTTGGAGCACCGTGTGGCATCCCGAGAACCAGATTTTGAGGTGTTATAGTCCACTCCATCATTCTTGTTCTTCCAACTTCCTTGCTCCCTATCCTTGTAACCAGCTTTCTCATAATAGTTTTGTAATGCCCTGAGTCCAGTACCCCGAATGTTACACAATGCTTATAATGCCGAAGGACCACAAGCCAACCCATGACTGGAACCTGCTACAATAATTGAGTAATAACACTGTATAATGCAGAATAATGGACTAAAATTCCATAAGGTTCAAAACTATAATACTGATGAAAGAAAATATTAAAGTCTGATAAAATAACAGAATCTAAAATTCTGAATACTATTTGAATATCTAGTCTGAAAAGCCTCTAAAATTGAACTGTCTGAATTTAGAGTTGATGGGAAAATCCCCCAACTCACTCCATCTACTAAAATACTAAATGTAAAGAGATGATGAAATAAAAGAATATCCTCGAATAATGAGGACTCACTGTTAGTCTACTGTTGCTGGATGAACCTGAATCTATCTGCACGTGATCAATAACCTAAGTGTCCAAACCTATGGTATAAAACACCATAGCGCAAGAGGAAAAGTATGCGTCAGTACGTGTATGCGTAAATGTACTGGTATGCAAACTGAGGTAATGCTGAATGCAAGGGTTCATATGCATGAACTACAACTGAACTAGATAACATGAACATGACTGTATGAGAATACATACATGAATATATAACTGTAACTGAAGTCATAAGGATTCTGAATACTGAGTTTACTGATACACAGATTATTTATAATTGATATAACTAATAACTGATATATTATTTGTTAAGTGATTGTATCTGATAGTTCTATTTTTTATAGAACTAGTTGAGTTCTAAACTGAGCTGAGTGACTGTATCTGATAGTCCTAAAATCTATAGAACTATATGAGTTCTTTACTGAAGACTGAGACTGAGACTGTGGAAGGTAATCATCTAACCAACATGCCTCTTTTTCTAAATAGATTTGGGGTCCAATCTGTAACCCAGTTGGAAGGGTATCAGTACCATGCCACTGGTAAAGATACTGAAGAGATGCCCTCATCTGGGAGGTTAAATGAGAATGGTGGGACCCTCAACTGTTCGACTAATCCACCTCATCAACCCTCAACTAGCAAGTTTTGATATCTCAACCTATGTTGGCTATGTAGTTCTGGAATGCAAGGACTGTTTCTAAGGATTACACCCTCTTCTGGCAGGTGAGTCCCCATCCTTGGGTTCACTTGGTGTTGAATCTTACTCCCAAATGAATAGCCACTGACTGATTTCCTAGTTTATACTAGGCTGGACTGATCTGTTACTGATTATACTGATTAACTGAACTGAATACTGAATGGGATTGGATTGATACTGAGTTTACTGAGGTTTTTTTAGTTCTATAACTAAACTGGAGTACTACTGATCATGACATGATTGAGACTATTCTATACCTGACACAGGCTCTAGGTACACAGCTAAATTATCGGGTATTAAATACCCCCAGGAGTCAATAGCATGAAAATAATAAGACATGACAATTCTTGAATACTTGACAATAGTCAACAACTCACAATACGATCTTATGCGACATTTCATCAAACACATAAAAGGTATAGATTTAACATGGAAGACATTGTGAACATATGGGTATAGTATAAGTTCATCATTTATACCACCAATGAATCACTTACATACCTTATTGAAGAATTTTTGGAAAGATTGATGGTGAAATCTCTTGAATTTGATTCCTGAATTGATAACCCTAGGGTTTTGTTCTTAAGGATTTTATGAATAATGATTGTATTATGCCTCTAAAAGGACTAAATTTTATGTTATGGGGGCTGAAGGTAGAGGGAAAAAGACCCAAATACCCTCAAGAATACGGTGTTTTAATGAGAAAAACTAGGCTACCAATGTGATATCCGAAGCGGCGCATCGATGGCATCGACGCGATATCTAATGGGTCGAGCCAAGATCGCACTAGCTCACTGCAATGGCACACAGGTAGCTAGGGAAAATATCAACTAACGTGATGGCCGATGCGGCGCACCAAGATCACGTTGGTCCACTGATTTGGGATTCCAAACATGATTAAAATGAGGTCCAAAAAATTCAAAACTTGTCCGGAAATACCTATTGAGCTTCCTAATCATGAATTAACTAAGATATAGGTGTTTAAAGGGATTTAAGGTCGCGAAATGAGATTGTCAACTTTCGAAGGCCTAAAAATAAACAAAGTTTGAATACTCAGCTAGAATTTTCTAAGTCTGGGACCCCTTAACAGGCTTAAAGGACTGAATTAAGCTAGGAATTTTGTGGGGTCTTACAAGCTTCGACCTTGATTTCCTTGGCTATAGCCTCAGAAACCCGTTTAATTATTTAGATATTTAGCCTCCTTCTTAGAATCTGAATCAGCTCTGCTCTGTGACCCAATAGCTTTCACCTTATCAGTCTTTCTAAATAATAAATATTTGGTAAGAAGATCCATCTGGGTTTTCATGTGTGCCATGTCTTTGTCACATTCTTCCTCTCTCTTGCGTTGCTCTGCAGTCATTTCACTAGACACGGTAGAGCTTGCTTCCTCAAAATACCTATTATGCTAAGCTATACTCTATTTGGTCATCCTATCAAGCATTTCAGAAGCTTCTAGAAAGGTAAGATCAATAAATGCTCCTCCTGCGGCATTATCAACAACCGGTTTCGTAATAGAATTCAAGGCTCTATACAGAGTCTCCATCAAATGCACGTTCGTTATTTTGTGATTGGGACACTACATCAACTTCTTCTTGAACCTCTCCCAAGTCTCATGAAGGGCTTCAGTTGGGAGCTTTCGAAAATTACTGATCTCATCCCTCAACTGTAATATCTTGGATTATAGAAAGAACCTTTCTAGGAAAGCTACTTTTAACTGCCTCCAGCTGGTTATAGAATCTGGAGTCAACCCATTAAGCCATAGTGTTACCTCCCCAGATAGAGACAATATAAATAGTCACAATCGAATAGCATTTTGCCCCACTCCCGGATTATCAAAAGACTTGCAAATAGTGATAAAATTCACTAAATGCATATTCGGATCATCACCCGAAAGTCCACCAAATAGCCCCTTCAGATGAAGCAGTTGAATTATGGTACTTGTGATCTTGAACTTAGCTTTAGTCGCTAAAGGTAGAGGAATAATAGCTTCAGTTGCACCTGCTCCATCCATTTCATCTTCATCCTCCTCAAGATCAAATTGCACAGGTTGTCGATCTTGTCTTGTTCTGAAAAGATAATTTCTGTTCACATTATAGTTCACAGGTATGGCTACATTCTTTGAATGCCTTTGATTCACAGGATCCAACAAATCATCATCTCCCAAGTCCTCGTCATCTGGATTAGGATGACAAACTAGTTGTCTATTACTTTGTTGATTCAGCTGAGTCCTAGCCAGAGCGCCTAGTCTATCTGCTTCTTGTTGATCTGCCATTCTTTCAATTAATTGCGCTACTAGATTAAAAGGTAATAGTGGTTCCCCTGAACTTCTAGTTTGTGAAATATACAACAAAGAATCTGTAAAAAAACAAAAACAACAAATAAACATAAAATTTAGAAAACTTTAACTATGAGTCAATTATCATAAATAAACTAAATTGATGACCGTATTTCTCGGCAATCGCGCCAAGATTTGATATGCCCAAATTACACCTATCTTATGAGAGAGTAAGCGGTCGCTGTCAAATATATAACCCAACTAGGTTGGGGTTGAATCTCACAGGGAATATGGTGTTAATTCAGGTTATTCGTGAGTCAATCGACTGATAGTTAATAGCTTTCTATAAATAGGGGTTTCAAAGATTAAACAAAAGTTATTGTTAACTTCGATTCAACATCTTACAACTAATATTTCAATGTATCAAATTAATGTTAAGGGAAACCATAGTTGTGTTCACTATGAGTATTGGCACTTGATATACACTAGTTATTGCTCAAGATTCTTATCACATGTAGGAACAAAAACCTATCAATATCAAGCACTATCTAAATGTCTCTCGACCTATTTAGACATTTAATTACCTAATTCTTTCGAACTTAGGAAATCCATATACTTAACCAGATTTTGTCTCGAGTTGGTGAACCTTGTTACAGCATTAATTCTTAGATGAAAGTTTAACGCTTCCAAATCCCAGTTGATAATTCACTTCCTATTAGATTGATTTCTTACTTCAAGCAAATCAATAATTAGGTCTAGTCTATTGTTTGCAACCAATAGACAACATGCACAACAGAAGAATTATCAAAAATTTCCTAGTGTGTTGAAAATCTTGATCAATTAATGAATTTACAAGACCAAACTCATAGATCCCACAACTCGGGTTAAGAAGATTAGCTACTCATGATATAAAAAGTACACATATATTAAATTCATAATTCGATAGTTGTTAAATTACAAATGATGAAGATATATGATTGTTCCTCCTTCTAAATCACAAGAGAATTCTCAAACCACAATAATAATCCCAAAAACATAATTAAAAAAATTCAGAGAAAAACTATTGAAAAGCTGTTGTTTCACGTAAGTTTTAGGATGCCATTGAAAACCTAAAACTTTCCCTTAAATACTCTAGCTAATTTAGGTTTTAAATTTCAAATCTCAAATTTTTTGCGCATAGCTGACAACCTCCTCTGATGGCTTATTAGGAAGTTGAAGACTTATCAGACCAAGTCGTCAACTCCTCTTTTGAATCCATGTTTACTAGTTAAAGGTGAAGACCTGATCTAACGGCTTATCAGGAAGTTGATGGCTTATCAGGTTAAGTCATCAACTCTTCATTTCAGCTCCTATAAACTGCCTTCATCTGACGACCTCTCTGACGGCTTATCACATAGTTGACGACTTATCAAATAAGTCATCAACTGTGAACTTCGTATATACTCTCTCAAAATTCATCCTTCTTGATGTAGTTGTCGTAGGCTTTCATGCATCTTGACTTACCTATAATATCACAGAGAATATAATCAAAAAACAACAGAAGTTACTTAAGAATTTACAAATATTCCGAGCTAAAATCCTTAAATGTGCTAGAACAAAGCTCGCACATCAGGGGTTAGAATAGGTATTACTTGAGAAGGAGAAGAAGTATAACATTTTAGTCTAGTAACTGTGGCAAACTCCTTCCAACCAAAACAAACAGGCATGCCACAATAACTTATCCACACCTCTTCCATCTTATCTTTATTTTCATATATAAGCCTACGCTTGAGAAGATCATATACCATTTTCATTTAAAAACGAGCATTGTTGTCCTTCGGCAAATCAAGATACTACCCAAAGCAACTATCCCTAAAATAAGCATTCAATTTTTGGTCTCTAATTATTTTTCTAAAGGCATCAAAAGATTTTCTCATGGCTGACTTAACCACAAAATCACCAGATAAATTTGTGGTACCATCGCACTGCATTCTCACAGGACAACTATCAATGCTGACGTTTTTGACTAACTCTTCAATGGAAGGGCTACTAGCATTTGGATCATCTCTTTTGAAACATTCCTCATCCCCATGGTCATTATCTTCTGCTTCTGATTGAGATAACGCTTGTAAAGCAAACTCATAGAGTGGTGGATATAGCCTAGCTGCTTAACTTGTTCCTTTACTTAGACTTGATTCGATTTCTTTTCTTTTGAGAGTCATATTATCTAAAAGTAACAAGAAAATAAAAAATATTATAATTGATTAAAGCATCGTTGAAAAAGGATAATAGTAAATATAACATGTATGACAAAGTAAAATAACAATTTCAACAGATCACATATATGTTGCAATAGGTGTGTTATCTGTTGCAACATATAACTAATCTGTTGTAATAGATGAGTAATCTATTGTAAACAATAAAAATAATTTCTATATTGTTGTGATTTCTTTGAACAGATCACTCATCTATTAAAACAGATGACTTGTCTGTACAACAGATCAACTGCCAATATTATTTAGATTTCTTCCAATAGAAGCATCATCTGTCACAATAGATGAATTATCTATTGGAAGAAGTCAAAGTCTTGGACATGTCCTATTGGAATAGTTGATAGGATTTCATCCAATAGATTGTTCATCTATTGCATCAGTAGATTCATATGTTGCATCAGATTGTTCAGCTGTTACATCAGATGGTTCATCTATTGCAGGAAAAAAATAGTAGCAAGATTTTATTCAATAGAACAACAGCAATATCACTATTTAATATCAAATACATCATTTTTACCTAGAACAACAATAAATGAACCCAGCAACACCAACACAACATAAACACCAAGAATATCAACAGTGATAAAAAAAATACCAAAATTGTTGTTTTATTTGTACAACTACAAACAATAAAAATCAAACTTCAAAAAACTCAACAGATACCAACAAATCAAATCAACAGTTCAACAACAAGAGCTACAATAACAATAAAAAATCATATTTTACTGTAGTAAGAGAAGAGAAGAAATACCAAAAATTAGGTTTTTCTTCAGTCCTCATTTCAAATTTAAGCAGCAAATATTGAAATTGTTAACCAATAATAGAAGAGAAGTTGGCTTAAGTTCCTCTTTTTCTTAATAACTAAAAGCCCTAATTTTTTTACCTGTGAAAGAAAAAAAGGAACGATGAAGAACTCGAAGCTATTGATACCGAAGAGAAATGTTGTCACGTCAATTGACGATTGAAAGTTGAAAAGGAACTCGAAGCCCAACTATTTATCGTTGAGAGGTTGAATTCGTCGGGGATTGAAGGGAGAAATTTGCAGAACTGTTGGTTGGGAAAAGCTTGAGAGAAAAAGTTGAGATAGAGAAAGGGAAGAGAGGAGAGAGACGGTTGATTTGGAGAGAAGAGGGGTGTGGGATGATTTGTATTTTTGAAAAGATTAGAAAATTTTAAAATTATTAATTAAGTCCACAATTAACTTAATTAAGTTTTCTAATTATG
>NC_061119.1:45589449-45629355 GCF_002878395.1 Capsicum annuum
TACTCGATATTGACTAGGATTAAATTATAATTTCATTACTGTAATTGTCCATTCGCGCCCAGGAATGCTAGGTTGAAATTATACATGACATGACATTAAGGTTCTTTTTGCTTTTCTAAAATTAATACACGTAGAGATAAATTTAAGTGGCTATTACATGGGATGATCCCCATAGTAGGTGACTTTGGTTTTTGGTTTCCCATAAGAAAAGTCTTTAAAGACCAGTAATCTTTATTTTTTATGTATAGAAGAAGTACATTTTTGTCCCTTTACACCTCAAAGGTTTTTAAACTTTTCATGCTCATTTGCTGCTCAACTTCTATTTTTATTTTTTTTACTTTTTATTTTTTCTTGATTTTTACTTTTTATTTTTTTTCTTATTTTAATTTATTTATATCAACCTTTATCTCTCATTTACTTTTTTCTTTTTTCTCAAACATTATTTATTTTTTCATTTCTCTTTTTTATAATTCATTTGTCTCAACCTTTTTTTTAATCATTTCTCTTTTTTTTCATTTTTCTCAGACTTTATTCTTTCTTTTTTTCTTCTCATGATTGTTTTTCTTAATCTTTATTTTTTTTTATTTTTATCTTTTTTCTTAACCTTTATTTTTTTTCTCTTTTTTGTCAATCTTTTTCTCTATTTTGTTTCTTCTATTTTTACTTTTTTCTCAACTTCTATTATATTTTTCTAATAAATAAACGTTGGATAATCCGCAACAGTTTATTCTTTCTTTGACATAAAAATAAATTTAAGAGCATGACTTATTGTTTGAAGTCCTTCAGAATAAGTCTTGCCTCTAAAGAAAAAGTTATAGAACATCTTATAAATCAAGTGTCACGATCCGATTTCTCAAGTTGTGATGGCGCCTACCTTATCTCCTAGTAGGCAAGCCAAGCCACAACCCGAAATAATTGATAGCAGGCTAATAGACAAAAATCAGAAAAGATTGTGTATAATGATAGCAATAATAAAGAGTAACAAACAGAAAGTAAACATATCTCATATTCTAAAATGAGGGAAGGAAAATGAGCAAATACATAAAAAAAATCCCTCCCAAGACCTGATAAGGTCGGTACTATAGCCACTACTAAAAGATACCCAGAGTACTAGAAAAAATCCAAAATATACACAATAGTCTCGAGTACAAAAGACTAAATCAGAGTAGAAAGAGGAGGATCAGCCTCGAACAGTAGTAAGCTCACCCTACTCTGAATCAGTACTGAAATTTAGGAATCACGTCAATGTCGGTTGTTACTACTCGGATCTATATCAGAAAAAAGATGCAGAAGTGTAGTATGAGTACCAAAGCAACGGGTACTCAATAGGCATCATCGGCCGACTGAGCTCAATACAAAAACGGTATAACTACAATGAGATAAAGAAATGAATGTAAGCGATCAGAAAATAAATAACGCAGTAATTACAGACAATTCAAACATAACCTAACTAGCCCCCAAGCCCGCTAGGCACACATAAGAAGACAATTAATTCAATCGTACCCCCATAAACCGATGGAACACACAAGTAGCAATTAAAAAAAATAAACGTAAATAATTTATAACTGCGTCAATCCCAAGAAATCATGATAGACATCAAAATGTGCAATGGACTTGAACCGGCACCAATGGGTAGTAACGAGAGGCCAGACACCAGACTCGAATCGATAGTAATAGATAATAACAAGAGGACACATGTCAGATTCGAATCAGACATAGTGGATAGTAACGATAGGCCATATATATAGAACTCATAATCAAATGCCGGACTCGAACTGGAACTCAGAGGAACCGCAATCATAATCAGATGCAGGACTTGAATTGAAACTCATAGTAACCACTATATAATCAAATGTCAGACTCGAACCAGAACTCATAGTAACCATACCCAACTGTAATATTAAAATTCATACCATACCATAACAATGTCAACGTGGTACAAAAGTTCACAATCAATGACAGAAATAAAATATATATTAAACCTGAATAGAAGATAAAATACGTTTAATTACTGTACGCATATCTTAATTTTAAAGGGAAAAATTCAAGATTTTGCAATTTAATTCCACATCCTAAAGTAATAGACACTATATTATATTGAAAGATAAAATATCAAAATTTACTAAAACAGGATCTTAATCCAGACAAATAAGGCATGTTATATATATCACATAATAAGCAACTACAAGTAATTATTCAAAGCTAGCATAATAGTTCACAATTTCAGTAAATAAGCTCAATTTAAAGGTAGAGTAAACCTAACCTACCTGTATGCCAAAGCTTAAATGTCTTTCCGTGAAGTTTTTAGATACTGTTACTAGAACCCAAACTTGAATATGGATAAATTCACGACACACACTTGTTCATAAATCCATAGGCGAAAATAGAGGGTAGTAATTCTAGGAATATGTTTTTAAACCTATAGTGGCAAAGAAGTTAACATTTAACTTAAACAATAACAAGAAATAATATAAGCCATGAATTTATATTTAATGGGCATATGCCACCTTAGATAACGCTTAACTTATTTTATTACATGCATAATTGTTGGCCACAATTAAGGCATCATAACGGCCTCTCCCTCCACGTGCCACTAATTAACTTTTAATTATTCCGTTATATATATTCGGATATGGTATAGGTATGTAAAAAAATAAATATAATATTTTAAATATATCATAATTAATAAAAAATTATTTCTAATAAAATTTTTATTTTATAATAATAATATTTTAATATATTTAAATTTGTTGTCTCCCCTTAAAATATTAATAGACTATAAAAAGCTATTATAAAGTGATACAAATATAACATAACTTAAAGAATGTAGTTAATATCAAAAATATTTTAGAAGGCAATAAATTATATTTTTATCAAATGACAATTTAAATCAAATATTTTATAATATATTAAATATTACTAAAATTCTAAAACAAACCGCCTGAGAACCGAACTATCAGTCCCAACAAGTCAATATAACTTGGGGCAGTTATAGAAAAGCTCTGCATATCAAAAACATGTTAAAATACAAAAAATTGACTGTGATGGTCATTACATCAAGACACGATATGGTTGTGTCAACTCTTGCTCGTGGGGCGTAACTTATTGTTTGAAAGTCCTTAGACTAAGTCATGACTATAAGAAAAGAGTTATAGAACATTTCATAAATCAAGACATAATGTGATAGTATCAACTCTTACTCATGGGGCATAACTTGTTATTTGAAAGTCCTTGATTAATAAAATATCTCATAAATCAAGACACAATATAGTAGTTCAACTCTTGTCCATAGGTGTAACTTATTTTTTAAAAGTTCTTGGGCTAAGTCTTGTCTCTAAGGCAAGAGTTATACAGCATCTCATAAATCAAAATATAATGTGGTGGTGTCAACTCTTACCCATGGGCCGTCACTTGTTCTTTGAACGTGTTTGGTTAAGTTTTTCCTCTAAGACAAGAGTTATTAAACATCTCATAAATCAAAACACAATGTCGCAGTGCCAACTGTTGCCCATGGGGCGTAACTTGTTACAAAAAAATTGAAATTCCTTGGTCTAAGTCTTGCCTCTAAGGACGAGAGTTGTAGAGCATTTCATAAGTAAAAAACACAATGTGGTAATGTTGACTCTTGCCAATATAAGTAACTTGTTATTTGAAAATCCTTGGGATTAGTCATGCCTCTAAGGCAAGAGTTTTAGAACATCTCATAGATCAAGGCATAACATGGTACTATTAACTCTTGCCCGTGGGGCATAACTTATTATTTGAAAGTCTTTGAGTGAAGTCCTACCTCTGGGATAAGAGTTATAGAACATCTCATAAATCAAAACACAATATGGTAGTGTCAACTCTTACCCATAAAATGTAATTTGTTATTTGAGAGTCCTAGTCTTGCCTCTAAGGCATGATTTACAGAGCATATCATAAATCAAGATACATGTGGTAGTGTCAACTCTTACCCATGGGGCATAATTTATTGTTTGGAAGAAATCGAAGAAAAGAAAAGGAAAAAAATAAAAGCTCCAGAATAAGAAAAAAATGAAAAAAAATATTTATAAAGAAAAAATAAAAGTAAAAGAAAAGAAAATGAGGGAACAAAATATAGAAGTTGAGAGGAGAAAAGAAAAAAAAATAAAAGTTGAGCAAAAAGACAAAACAAAAAAAAAGGCTAACAAAAATTAAAAAGAAAAAAATAAAATAAAAAAGAGAGAAAAAAAATAAAAAATTGAGAAGATAAAAGGAAAAAAAATATGGGTTGAGAAAAACTAAAAGAAAGAAAAGAGAAAAGATAAAATAAAAATCAAAGTAAAAGAGAAAAGAGAACAAATTTAAAAAATAGAAGTTAAGGGAGAAAGGAAAAAAATATAATGGTTGAGAAAAACTAAAAAAGAAAAGAAAAATAAAAAGACAAAAAATTGAAGTTGAAAGATAAATAAGTATGGAGCTGTTTAGAAATATTTGAGATATAGAGGAGGAAATAGGTAATTGTTCTATATATAAAAAGGAAAGGAGGCTAATTTGTAGAACTTTTTTTATGGAGGACAAAAAAGTAAAGTAACTCATTATGAGGGTCATTTATGTAGTTTACCGATTATTTTTTCACCGCTGAACTTTTTTCTTTGGAATTGGTTCTATATTGGTTTTCTTAGTAGACCAACCCTCACAATTTAATTTTCAGTTCATCTTTTGGATTATGAAAGTTTTCTACTTGCATGAATGTACTAGAAGTTATGCTGAAAATTGTGAAACAGTAGGAAAATTTGCTCCTAAATTATCGAGTTGTAGTTTACTGAATTTGAATACAAAATCTCATAGGTGTTCAATCTAAATTCAAGTTTCCTTCTCGGCTATTGAAGGTTATTATAGTCCAATTATTTTTCATTAAACTTAAAATGGATATTTCCATAGAAGTTTCTTAAATGGGGACACAAGATAAATAATAACCCGAAATGTTGCTATTTTCTCAAATCACCCTAAATTTTCAATACTTAACACCTATATCTAGCAAAACCTAGAGCCAACATGCAAAAGGAAATTAAGGAGAAGACTCGTCTGGTAGGCTAAAGGCAGAAGGATCAACAAAACTTCAGTATAAGCTCATCTATGATAATGAACAAGAACCATATATAATAGCAGTAACATAAGTGTGAAATTGGTCAAGAAAAATGTTGTTTTCCTCTATATGATACAAACTACATATTGGATGGAAGTGCCATGATGCTGCACTCACTCATGTCGTGATGCCCGTGCTTTTTGGTGTCTCTATGTGACAGCTATCTTAAATCTTGAATGTTTTAATCTTAATTAAAATAAGTTTGTCTCTATGTGACAACTATCTTAAATCTTGAATGCTTTAATCTCGACTTATTTAAGTTTGTTACTATCCTCAATCCTTGAATCTTGGTTGTTGTAATCTTCTGTTTTAAGTTTGTTACTATCCTCAATTCTTGATTTTTGACTCCTATAGTCTCTTATTTTAGGTTTGTTACTATCTTCAATTGTTGACTTTTGACTGCGTTAGTCTCTTGTCTTAAGTTTGTTACTATCCTCAATTCTTGACTTTTGACTGCTTTAATCTCTTGTTTTAAGGTTATTCTTATCCTCAAATCATGACTCTTGATTATTGCAATCTCAATGTTTTATTAAATAGTCCATTCTTATTCTCAATTCATGAATCTTGATTATTGTAATCTCAATGTTTTATTAATAGTCCCTACCCTTCCCTTTTTCCTCTTTAATTTACTTCTATTCAGCTCCAGGGCATGTTGCATTACTCAAAATTTGGACCGATGGTTGACTTGGTGTAAGGATGACAGACTGATTTTGGTGTTGGGGTCACATGTGAACCACTTGTTGGCAGCTTAGAGGAGGATGTTGTTTTCAAAGTGGCCCTTCTATTTGTCTGCGGAATTACAACCGACTCTTTCACTCTAGGCAATTCAGTATCTGATGATAGAAAGGCACCCATTAAAGAATTATCAGAGGATATTTTAGGGTCAATAGCTAGTTGCTCTGAGTTGACAGTATCTGAGGTAGATGTAGTTACCAACGAGGCACTACTTGGGCACTATCGAAACTGGTTAATCATCACAAAATAGACCAAGTAGTGTCCCGGTGGTGAATGCATCCATCTCTGAGCCTATCAACTCAGAGCAACAAGTTGATGATCCTCAAATATCATGAGATAATTTTCCAATGGCTACCATTTAGTCACCAAATATTGAATTGACTAGAGTGGAAGAGTCATTTGTAGTTTCGTAAATAAGTAAAAGGCCGCCTTGCAAACAAAATCCTCCTCTAATCTGCCAACAAGTGGTTCACATGCGACCCCAACACTAGACTATTAGTCTGTTATACTTACATTAAGTCAATCATCAGCCCAGACTTTGAGTAATACAGCACTCCCTAGAGCGGGCTCTGAACAACCGAGACCAGCTCTACATCTGGGACCTTTTAAACCACTGTCGTCTGCCAATAATAAATTCTTAGAATCCCATCTTTGTAGTGTTGTATTATAAATTTCTTCCTTCTGAAAAGCTTGACTTGATTATCCATAGCAATATCAAAATGACTATTACTGTATTAGTTTTTTGCAACAGAAGCTACTTCAAAGCACAGCATTTACCTTTAATCATGAACTTTGGATTAGGAATGTTAGGTGTGCAAAGAAAAATCCCAGATTGGTAGTCAAAAAGATTGAGAATCTAAATATAAGGTGTAGGGTCTATTAATAAAGATTGCAACCTATTTAACAATAATGAAGAAATTTGTTTGAGAAATTTTATTAGTGTGTTACTCTATGTTGAGACAAAGATTTAATGAAAGAGATTTAGAAATGGAGATTGAACTTGTTGAAGACTACGTGAAGAAGGTGGAGCAAATTTATTTTGTCAGAAATTCAAACCAAGGGAAAGAATTGTTGAATGTTTGTCCTAACTTTCTTATCCTAATTGGGTTTCCTTTAGGTACCATAATTGGTTTTCCCTTTAGGAAAAGAAAAATATATTCTTCATATTTGACTAACCCTTGTTTTTGTAGAAAAAGGTTATAGACTATATAAATAAATACTCCTTTTTTCTAGTTTTCCAAAACCCACAATGTAGTCATAAGGGCTTTGAGAGTATTGTTTACGTGGAAAATTTGTGAGATACAAGTGTTGTGGTGTCACTTTTGTAGACCTCTTTTTATTCTGAGTGAATTATGTCAGGTTATTTCTCTCTATATTTTGTACTCTAATTTATATAGTAGATTTTTCATCTCCTTATGTAGATATAGAATGATTGACCAAACCACGTTAAATATTGTCTCTTTTGGTGTATTTCTCATATGTTTTATATGTGGCATCTTCTGAACTCTGCTTTGTTAGCTTCCGCATAACACATGATTATTTCGAGCCAAACAAAAACGTACACACACAATCTAGAAGGGCAAGATTTAAGTTCCACTCATAGATTATATTAGATATGTTTTTTTTGGCAACTAACATGATTTTATTAATCACCAAAGTAACCATTATAGATCAAAGCACAGCTTACAAGCTCATCTAGATATACTCAAAGGAAAAGGAAAAACAAGGATCCTAATCAACCAACTAGAAGGACACAAAAAACACTCTATTAATAGTCAAGCTATCTAGAAAAGAAAAGTTTGCATAAGACACTGATTGTCGATTTAGATCTAGTAATACAGGTGTAGGCTAATTCTTTTGCAAGGCTGTCACATGTCCTCTTTTTTTTCTCAAATATTCTTTGGTTTCTTTCAATCCAGAGAGAGTATACACATTCAGCAAAGATAAGTTTAAAAATTCTTGCTTCTTGCGATCTTTCTTTAGCATTCTTTATGGCCCACATTGTATAGTCCTCCCATGTACCTACAGTGATTGCATATTTATGTATCCAGTAAAGCACCCAAGTCAAGATAGTCTATGCAAAAGGGAAATAAAGAAAAAGGTGATCCCTTATTTCATCTTGCATCAGACACAGAACGCAAGTAGGAGAAGTTTGAAACCCCATTTAAGAAGTTTGTCCACGGTTAGTAATTTTCCATGAAAGTGAAGCCACATAGTAAATTTTTCCTTTGATCATGCATCATTCTCAAACATCAAGCATTTCCAAGGCGTATATGGTTCAACGGGAAGGAGAGCATAGTAGAAATGTTTGATGAGGGAAATATTTGATGAGTCTATAAAAGGAAGTTGAAACCTGATGAACTAAAGCAATAGTGTCTCTAGTGGATATAATTTGTTTGATCATCCAAGATGTTTGTTGAGGTATACGAAACTCATTCAAAATTCTGTCTTTTATATAGTATGTATGAATCCATCTCACCCATTACTTGTCTGATTATTGGCTACATCCCAACATTTGTTTGCAGTAGCAGCTTTGTTCCATAATTTCAAGTTAATCAAGTTTAGTCCTCCTGTGGCAATGGGTGAGCATACCTTATCCCAAGCTACTAATGTTTTTCTAGTGATTGTGTTTGACCCAGACCACATATAACCCTGACAATATGCATCAATCATTTTGACAAATTAGCTCGAGTCAGTTGGGGATCTGTCCTAATGGCTCTCTAGTTCATTGAGTAGTAGAGTCTTTGTCAGACTAGATTATCGGTATATTTAGACATTCAGTATTTTGTTAATTCCACACTACACTTTCATATTTCACTGAGACGTGCTATGGTATGTCTCAGTATGTTTCTCTCAGTACCTTGATTTAAGCATTTAGAAGTAGTAGCAGGCTCAAAGGGTTAACTTGGGGCTACTTCTAGCCTTAAGAACTATGTGACGTCTCAGGACCCGTTTTCGAGGTATTACAAACTTGGTATCAAAGCCTAAGGTTTAAGGAGTCCTAGGGAGTCTAACAATCCATGTTAAGTAGAGTCTTGATCATCGGTGTGTAGCGTGCCACATCTATGAGCAAGAAGCTACAAGATATTTTAGGAAAAAGTCATCCCTTTCTTTCAGAACCTATCATGCTTACAGTTGTCTCTCTCATCTATTGAATCATGCTTTGTTATTTCAAAAAATGCCTCCTCGAGGAGTGAATACCCACAGAAACAACAACGAACAACACCAATCAGTTGACCCCTTGAATGTAAATTGTTCCATGCTGAGTTTCGGGTAGCTTTTCAGGCGCTAGCCTAAGCACTCACCACGAATGTTTAGGCCAATAACTAGGCCGCAGTTCTATACCAGCAAGGAGATGATTTAGCTGTTGCTAGAATTTGTGATTTCATGCAGATGAATCTGCCAGAGTTCTATGGGTCTAAGTCAAGTGAGAACCCATAGTTATATCTTGAGAAAGTAAGGAAAATCACACAGGTGATGCATATTTTTGAGGAAGAAAGTATGGATTTGGCTTCTTATAGGTTGAAAGATATTGCGTATGACTGGGTTGTTGCATGGAAGAAGAATAGAGAGGAAGATGATGCTCCCATTACTTGGCAGGTTTTCTAAGATGCTTTCTTCGATAAGTTCTTTCCTATAGAGATGAGGAAGGTGAAAATAGAGAAGTTCATAAACTTGAGGAAAGGATCCATAGTTGTTAAGTAGTACTACTTAAAGTTCAACCAGTTAGCAAAATATGCCCCTGATTTGATTTTTGACACCCGTACCAGTATGAGTAAGTTTGTGATAGTAATTTGTAGTTTGGTGTTGAAAGAGTACAGGACCGCTATGTTAAATAAGGATATGGATCTGTCTAGATTAATGATATATGTATAGCAGATAGAGGCATATAAAATAAGGAAAAGAGATAGAGTGAGGGGAAACAAGAGGACTAGGTTCGAGTAGCATGAGTATGGTCAGGCTAGGTCCCATAGAGGGAACTGTCCAATGTTTCAGAGTCATTCTTCTATGCCATCACCTTCATCAGCTAGTGCTCCCATGCCAAAAAATAGTCAGGAGCAAGGGAATAGGCCTTCTATGTCTAAGTACCAGAATAGTTTAAGTAACTGGCCTAATTATCCTCCTTGTTCTAAGTATGGTAGGACCTATCCCGGTGAGTGTTTGGCCGAACAGAGGGGTTGTTTTGGTTGTGGCAAGTTGGGCCACAGACTTAGGGAGTGTCTATATGCCAGGCAGGGGAACGGGGCTATGCGACCTCACACGCAGGCTAATAGTGCCCCAGCTCCCGTAGCCCATACAGCCTCTCCTCAGGGTGCTTCTTCTAGTACTGCTGGCAGTCAGAACTAGAACAGATTCTATGCCTTACCATCTCATCAGGAGCAGGAGAATTCTCCCAACGTTGTTACTGGTACACTTCGTGTATTTCACTTTGATGTTTGTGTGTTGTTGGACCCCGAGTCAAATTTTTCTTATGTGACCCCACTTATTGCTATGAACTTTGAAATGGGTCCCAAAAAAATTCCTGAGCCTTTCCTATTTTCTACTCCAGTAAGGGAGTCAGTTGTTGGCAAGCAAGTGTATAAAGATTTTCCTGTTACTATTCTTCATAGAGTCATACTTACTGATCTGATGGAGTTAGATATGGTGGATTTTGAAATTATTCTAGGTATGGACTGGTTTCATTCTTGTTATGCTTCTATAGACTATCGTACCTGCGTAGTTAAGTTTTAGTTTCCTGATGAACTAGTTTTCGAGTGGTCTGGGAGTTCAGTATCCCCTAAGAGTCATTTTATCTCCTATCTCAAAGCCATAAAGCTTATATCTAAAGGTTGCATCTATCACCTAGTTAGGGTTAAAGACACCAAGTCTGAGGCTCCAACTACTTATTCAGTCAACGTTATTAATGAGTTTCCAGATTTTTTTCAGAAGATCTCCCAAGGGTACCTCCCAATAGAGAGATAGAATTTGGAATTGACCTTCTTCCCGACACTCAGCCTATTTCAATTCCTCCCTACCGTATGGCACCCGCAGAGCTTAAGGAGTTGAAAGAGCAACTCAAAGATCTTTTAGATAAAGGTTTTATAAGGCCCAGTGTGTCACCTTGGAGAGCACCTATTTTATTCGTGCAAAAGAAAGATAGTTCTTTGCTTATGTTCATTGATTATCATCAGCTTAATAAGGTCACAGTCAAGAATAAGTATCCTCTTCCGAGAATAAATGACTTGTTTGATCAATTGCAGGGTGCAAGTTACTTCTCAAAGAAAGATCTTCGATCCGGCTATTATCAACTCAAAGTAAAGGAGTGTGACATCCCCAAGACAGCCTTCCGAACTTGTTATGGTCACTTTGAGTTTCTAGTCATGTCTTTCGGGCTAACCAATGCTCCGGCGGCCTTCATTAACCTCATGAATTGAGTATTCAAATAGTATCTTGACATGTTTGTCATTGCTTTCATAGATCATATTCTTGTGTATTTTTGTAGTGTGAATAGCCATGCAGATCATCTTAGAATTTTCCTGCAGACTCTTAGAGATCACCAGTTGTTCGCCAAATTCAGCAAGTGTGAATTTTGGCTAAGGTCAGTAGCTTTTTCGGGTCATATCATTTCAGTCGAAGGCATTAAAGTTGATCCCCAAAGGACAGAAGCTGTAAAAAATTGGCCTAGACCCATCTCTCTATCTGACATTAGGAGTTTTTTGGGTTTAACTGGCTATTAATGCCATTTTGTTGAAGGTTTCTCTTCTATTGCATCTCTCATGACCCGATTGACCCAAAAAAAAAAAGTTAAGTTCCTTTGGTCAGATTCCTGTGAGAAGAGTTTTCAAGAATTGAAGACTCGACTCACTTCAGCCCCTGTGTTAACTTTGCCTGATGGTACGGATAGTTTTGTGGTGTATTGTGATGCCTGTAGAGTTGGTTTGGGTTGTGTCCTGATGCAGAATGGTAAAGTTATAGCCTATGCCTCTAAACAGTTGAAACCTCATGAAAAGAATTACCCAACCTATGATCTGGAATTAGCTGTTATGGCATTTGCTTTGAAAATCTGGAGGCATTATCTTTATGGTATTCATGCGGATGTGTTCACTGATCACAAAATCCTGCAGTACGTGTTTTCTCAGAGGGAGTTAATTCTTATATAGAGGAGATGGTTAGAACTGCTAAAAGATTATGATATGAGTGTATTGTATCACCTGGGCAAGGCCAATGTAGTGGCAGATAACCTTAACAGGTTATCTATAGGTAGTGTTGCTCAGGCATAGAAGGGTAAGGAAGAGTTAGTTCGTGATGTGCATCGTTTAGCTAGATTGGATGTTAGGTTGCTTGATTCCTCTGAGGGGAGTATTTTGGTGCAGAGTAGTTCTGAATCCTCTTTGGTTTCAGAAGTCAAAGAGAAGTAAGACTCAGATCCTAGTTTAGTCTGACTAAAAGAGTCAGTCGAGGACCAAAGGGTAGAAGTTTTCTCCCAAGGGGGAGATGGTGTGTTGAGATTGCAAGGTAGATTATGTGTTCCTTGTGTTGATGGTCTGAGAATGAGGATCATGGTAGAAGCATATGGTGCACGGTATTCTATTCATCTCATTGCTACCAAGAAGTACCACAACTTATGAGAAATCTATTGGTGGAGTAGTATGAAGAAGGATATAGCTAAGTTCATAGCTAAGTGTGCAACTTGCCAATAGGGTAAAGTAGAGCATCAGAGACCTAGTAGTGTAATGCAAGAGTTTGGTATACCCACTTGGAAGTGGGAAGAGATAAATATGGATTTTATCACTAGTTTACCTCTCTTTCGATGCCATCATAATTCTATTTGGGTTGTTGTAGACAGGCTGACTAAGTCAGTACATTTCTTGCATATGTCACACCTCAAATCCTATTAGGGCAGACTGGCACCCATAATCGACGAGGCCCAGGAGACCAGCTCATAACCTTATACTTCCCATGCATACTTGTATGACAACCCAAAATTCGGACAGCATCATATCGCATATAAAAGAAAATAATAACCTGTATAAGCTCGAGTACACATGTATATGTATATACAATACTTGGCTATTGGAGCCATCACTTCTAGTAACAAAACACCACCTTGACTGTACATTAGGTCTATAAAGCATCTAGACAATACACAGAGTTTAACTAAGGTTGGGACACACCCCGCCATATAACTAACTTTTATAAAATACCAAAACTGACTGGATATGACACGGAAATCCCCAAACCAAACTGGAGCTTACCAAAAGCAGTTGGAATCCTGGCTCCTACTTGTGCGGTGTATGAGCTGAGGTACCTGTGTCTGCAGCATGAAATGCAGGTCCCCCGTGGGAGATGTCAGTACGAAATATGTACTGAGTATGTAAAGCTGTAGATAATCACATATGATATAGGAGCTCAATAGAAATCATAAATAAATGAATAAATCATAATAGAAGTGGACCATACTTACTAGAACTTGTGACAACCTGTACATTGTACTTATTCAATTACTTTACCTTCGTTCTTATTATCTTTGTAATAATTACTGTACTATACTGTGACCATTAGACTGCCTCCAGTACATATCAACTGGGATAGACCCATGATAGGCTTATGCCCCTGAGATACAACCCATAAACACATAAATAGGGATCGACCCATGATAGTCTTATGCCCCTGGGATACCACTCGATAAGAGAGAACTTCCATCACTTAGTTCAATTAATCTTTGAGATTGTTATTTCGGTCACCACTATATTTTTGATACTTTGAAACAATGATACATCAATAAGAGACATATAAATAGACCATCAATGCAATAACAATGAAGTAAGAACTCATTGGCACATCAATGAAGTTATTTGGAGTCATCAATGCCATAACAATGAAGTAGGAACTTATTGGTATATCAATGAAACGTTTTGGAGTCATTAATAGCACATGGATCTTGTTTGAGTAACCAGATACCTTCTGATATTCATTAGTGCAATAAACATGTAAGATTTAGAAAACAAGTAAGTATTGGAATGTCTTGACATCTTGTAGGGTGGAAACAAGTTCCTTGGTAACGTAGGACATCATACAAAACCATTATGGATCACATGTTAATGAATAACTTTGGAAGCTTTCTTAATAGAACAATTGTTTACTTTCATGCCAAATATATGGTATAGAGTATTCTTTACATACCTGACTGTCAACCTTCAATACTAGTCCCAAATGGACTTTCCATCTTTTCGGATTACTTATCTACAATGAACATATATAGCAATCTAGTATTAGCAACCAAATGTCACAATTCAATTATTTAAATTTACCAAACTAGTGGTTAAGTAGTAAGCCTTAATTACACCATAAAGGGTGTCACTTTAACCCTCTTATACTCCAATTACATTCACATGCCATGCATATTCATACAACATCCTCCAATATCAAGTTTGGATTCATTTATCCTTCCAACTAATCCATTAAACCGAATTGATCCATACACATAAATAATCATCAATTCAATAGTATATCGCCATATCCACCTTCCATAACTCAATTACCATATCCACCTTCCACAATTCAATACAACCAAACCATGCAAAATAGTCCATAACCCTATTTCCATCACCTTTCAATAACAACCAATATATATAATCCTCTATCATATATATACATGAAAAAGAACAAAGGCAAACAATATTCATACCTTAGAATTCACCTCTTGATTATGCAATCCTGTTTGCACAAATAATAGGTGCCGTTAGAAGCTCTCGAGGTGACAAACGCAGTAATCGGATTACTTTAAAATTTCTATGGTTGAATCAAAAGTAATTTAAAGGTCAAATTTGGCTAGGGTTTGTTCTTCCTCAATGATTGATGATAAATATGAGTTTTTGAACTCATATACATGTATATATACACGTATTCCCATCCATAATATAATAGGAAATGACCAAAATTCCTTTAAAATTTAAATAATGTCAAATTTGTCCTTTGGTGGACGATTTTGATAAGCTAAAGTAGATCGACCATAACTCTTTGCTCCGATAATGGATTTTGGTGAAATTGGAATCGTTGGAAGGATAATTCAAAGGGCTTTCATTTCATATAAAGTAGGCCACCCATTTTGTCCTGTACAAGGAGTTATGGTTGTTTGAAGTTGACCCTAAAAGTCTGTTTTGATAGGTTGAGTAAAACGAGTATAACTCCTTACTCAGACATTGGATTTGTATTAAACCAATTCCATTGGAAAGAATACTCAAATATATTTATTTTAATAGGTCGTAGCTCTCCTAGTTCATTATATTAAGGGAGTTATGATCATTCGAAGTTGACCCAAAAATTTGGCTGGCCTCAGTAGTTTGTGTGTAGGAAATTTTCCTGCACATTTACTATTCCCAAATATCCCAGCCACCGTTTTATAGTTTTAAATATGCTCGATTATATCTGAAACCTATCCATTTTTAGAAATCTTTATATTGTTGGAAAGCTTATTCAATAACCTTCGCATGGAACCATCGACGGACAAATTCTGGTATAAATAAAATAAAAAAATTAATTCCATATAAATAAGACTAATACACGTACTTGAATACGCCAATACACGTACTTGAATACGGGGTGTTACACCTGTGCATACATCTTATACTACTAAGGATTATGCTAGACTGTATATTTAGGAGTTAGTTAAGTTATATGGAGTTTCCTTGTCTATCATTTCAGATAGGGTTACTCAGTTCACTTATTAGTTTTGGAGAGCTTTTCAGAGGGTCTTGGTACCCAAGTGTATCTTAGTTCCGCTTTTCATCCGCAGACTGATGATCAGGTTGAAAGGACCATCCAAACTTTGAATGACATTTTAAGGGCGTGTGCTTTTGATTTCAAATGGAGTTGGGATGATCATTTACCTTTGATAGATTTTGCGTATAATAATAGTTACCTTGTTGTATCAAAATGGCACCATTTGAGGCTTTGTATAGTAAAAGGTGTAGATCACCCATAGGATGGTTTAAAGTGGGTGAAGCTACTTTAGTTGGATCTAATGCAGTATTTAAGGCTATGGAGAAGGTAAAGTTGATTAGAGAAAGGTTGAAGGCAGTACAGAGTCTTCAGAAGTCATATGCAGACGTGAGAAGAAGGGATCTTGAGTTCAAAGTTAATGACTTGGTGTATCTAAAAATTTCATCCATGGAAGGGGTGAAAAGGTTTAGGAAGAAGGGGAAGCTTAGTCCTCGTTATGTTGGTCCATACAGAGTTCTTAACCGTGTTGGAAAAGTAGCTTATGAAGTTGAATTGCCTGTAGAGTTGTCAGCTGTTTATCCGGTCTTTCATGTCTCCATGCTTACGAAGTGTATTGGTGATTCTATTGTTATAGATCCTTTGGAAAGCACTGATATTCGGTACATTCGTTCATTTGACGAGATTCCAGTTGAAATCTTAGATTACCAAGTTCGGAGTCTAAAGAACAAAGAAGTCTCCTTAGTTAAAGTGTTATGGAAAAATCAGTCAGTTGAGGGTGCTACATGGGAAGCCAAAGCAGATATAAGATCCAAGTACCCGTCCCTCTTCTCCTCAAGTTCAGATCAAGCTGAAGGTACCTTTCCTTCTTAATTTAGTCCCTTTCTAATCAAAGATTCAGCTATATAACTATTCTTATTATGAATCATGCATTCTCTAAAGTGTTCAAGAGTTTAGAAAGACAAAGAATCAGTTTAGCGAGTTCTTCCAGATTACGTACTTAGTATCCTTCGTATTATTAGCCTTGCTAGCGACATTCGAGGATGAATTTTCCCAAGGGGGAGATATTGTAATACCCTGAACTTTCCCTAAGCTTAATTTTATATCGAGAAGGTTAAGAAATGACTTCCTAGGTGAGTATCATTTTTAACCGTATAGAATTTCCCTAATTTCAACTTTTTATCATATGGGAAATTTGATAAACTTTTCGTCGATATAAGATTTGCCCAAATCCGATACTTGGGCATGAAGTTAAGGCTAATTTAAGTCCTAGTCGTAAAATACCATCATTTTAGTGCTTGGCAGATCGCGGAGTGGGTCTATTTAACAATTGTCAAATTCCAGTAGCCTAGCGTGATAGTGGCGCATCGCGCTGAAGTTCCAGGTCCCAACCAGTAGGATAACGCGATGGCTCCACGTCGCAGTGACCTCAAGAATTCCATTTGTCAATTTCCAGTGAGCCACAGCGATAGTGGCGCATCACGGTGGCCGATAAAATTGGGCTCCCAATTATATTTTTTTTCCAATTATGTTAAGGGTTAAAATTAGGGTATTTTGGGAAATTACCCTACCCCCAATCCGTCTATAAACACACAATCAATGGCATAACAAAGTACTTTATGCCCAAAATCTTCATTCTCTACAAAGTAAAAACCCTAAGCATCCAAATCCTCCCCCAATAATCTCAAGAATTCACCATAGTTTTCTAAATTGAATTGAGATTTGAGGTTCCCAAGACAAAAGTTTCAAGAACCCTCATCCAAAAGTACGAGAAAGAGTCTCAAGTAAGCTTATTCATCAAAGTTCATAATTTGAGGTATGTGGGGTTTGAACAAGAACACTCATTCCGTTCTTGTGCCTAAAGTTTTTGTTTTCTTAAAAGATTTTAATGTTTTCAAGTTGAATTATGCCTAAATTGCTACATTCAAGTATATGAGATTATGGATTTGTTCAAGTCTTGAATTACATGATACTACAACTATTTTATAATTTGAACTGAGAATTAATGTTATGAATTGCATATTCCTTCCATGATTGGTGTTTGGAATACTCTTACGATTGAAGTCATAATTTACCCTCTATTTTGAATTGAGATTTCTCAAATATGTATACATGATTTAAGGTCCAAGAATGAATTTTGATATATTCTATAGTATTTTAAGAATGGTATTGATATCTCTATATCATTGAATTTTCAAAGCTTGTTAAAGATAATCTACCAAAGTTTAAAGAAAAGAGTTGATTTTGATCCTAAGTTAAGAAAGGAATTCACATCTTGTGATTTAAGTTAAAGGGAAGCATATTGGCACCCATTTCATAATGTTGAATTGTATAAGGTGGATTTTCCTAAAAGTTCTGAGCCTAGTATGGGATTAGTACTTAGCACTGAGTTGGGCTTGATTCTGAGGTCTCATGCCCCAGAACTACGAGCCACAGTAGGATTTGATTTAACCCAAGTGGTTTAAGCTAATGATCACTAAAAGTAAAAGGTTCTACTCCAATGGCAAGGATAGAACAGCTCTCCCCAACGTGGGCAAGACGTTGGACTCCATGTGGCTCACATGGTTTATGTCGGTTAGAAGAATCTCCCAAAAGTAGTCCCTACTATATTTAAGATAAAAGTACTTGTATTTTAAAACCTATGATTCTAAGATTTATAAGGTTCTCAAGTGCTATAATCTTTAAGTTTCAAAGAAACTCCTTATTTTCCATAAGATTAAAGTGTATGATCTAAAGTTTGTCGCTTTAAGACTTTATCTAGTTCGCAAGCTTGAGTACAAATAAAAAGTACAGATTTAGAATAAAGTGAAATGACTGACGTGATTTATATGGTATGTTTTCTATTCATGATTTATGAGGATTTTATTCAAGCTATGTGAGTAACCTATTATGGCATGCATATTTTCTATAAAGACTTATGATATGGATTATGTAATTGCATACACCCCCATATACTCAGTATATTCCCAAATGTTGATCCACATATACGTCTATGTGCTACATTGTCTTATAATATAGGTTCAGCTTCTCAGCCCCAGCCTCGTCAGTGACTTTCGAGTACCTTTATCTACATCTTCATTGTAGTGAGCCCTCATGGTTCGAGGACCTATCTTTAGATATTTCAGCATTTTAGTAGATGTTTTATTACTTTCAGTTTAGTTCGAGTCAGTTGGGGATCTATCCTAATGGCTCTCTAGTTCATTGAGTAGTAGAGGCTTTGTTAGACTAGATTGCCAGTATATTTAGACATTTAGTATTTTGTTACTTCCACAATACTCTTCCATATTTCAGTGAGACGTGTTATGGTATGTCCCAGTATGTTTCTCTCAGTACCTTGATTTTAGCATTTAGAAGTAGTAGCAGGCTCAAAGGATTAGCTTGGGGTTACTTGTAGCCTTAAGCACCGTGTGACATCTCGGGACCCATTTTTAGGGCGTTATAATTATCATCTTCTTGTGGATCCTCTCCCTGATAACTACTGAAAAATATTTAGAGTTGAAGTCTCCTAACTTGATCCAAGTTGACCTTGATTTTTGTTTAAGGGCATTTCCTTCAATCATTTACCTTTTATCTAAGGATGCATTTGTTTTCATTAAGATTTAGATGTCTGAATCTGAATGCACATGATTAAGATGTTGTCTCTAGATCTGAAAATAGAATGACTAAGATTATTTATTTTTTAAAATCTAAATATAAAAATTTATTTATTTTTATATCTAATAAAAAATATAATTTAAATAAAAAATTAATTATATATTAAAAGTACTAAATTTAATATAATAAAATTATTATTTAATTGAAAAAGAATTATGTTTGTTAGTAATAGTGGAGATGGTTTGTACTGGTGGTGTAGTGATTGATGTTAGTGACTAGTAATATAGGTGGTGATTGTTGTGATAGTAGAGATAGTTGGTATTGTAATGACTGTTATGACAGTGGCAATTGGTAGCAGTGGTGGTAGTTGTGATGTGAAGTTGTTTGATGTTAGTTATTGAAGGTGTTGGTTGCGATGGTTGGAAAATGAATGCATGATGTATGATAATGTGTTGGTGGTACTTGGAGACGCTATTGGCTGTGATCATATAGATAGTTGTTAGGAGAGATAGATTATAGTGATGATAGTGATTGAAATGGTGGTAAAGGTGGCAATACTGATAACAATGATAGTGGTGGTGGCTTAAGAATGTGTGGAGGTTGATGATGTGTTAGAGGTAGTTAGCAGTGGTGCTAGTTATGATAGATGAGTTGTTCGGGGTAGGAATTGATTGGTAATGATCGATGATGGTGGTGGTATTGGAATTGGTGTTAGCATTGGCAGTGGTGGTGGCAGTGAATATAATTAGAATAATAGAGTTGGTAGGTTTTGTAGTGGATAACAATAGTTATTGGTAGTGATATTAATTGTCAATGGTGGTTGTGATGGTGAAAATGGTTGGTGGTGGTGGTTGATGGTAGTGTTTGTTAGTGGTTGCCATGGTGGTGGTGGCAAAGGTGGTGGCTGGTGATTGTGGATAGAGTGGTAGTGAATATTATCTAACGGAATAATAACTCCTAATGATATTAAGACCTGATTCCAAAGCTGAATGATTACGACTTATTTTGAACTATTAAGAGATAAAATCTGAATAAAAAATAAATGCAATTAATGGTTGAACCATTCAGATTCAGACCTTCACTAAGTGCAAACAAATGAGGCCAAAGTCTTAGTGTTGAAGTATGAAGAAGAGAGTGGAGAAGGATCTAGAAGAAGCAATAATTGACTAGATGTTTTTCTGTTATAACTATTTTTAGTTAGGTACACTAGTGCTAACGGCTAGTTAGTTAGGTAGGTAGCCTAATCTCTAGCCTATAAATGTATACGACTATACACATTGAAGAATAATGAAACAAGTTGATTTTCTTCTCCCTCATCTTCTTTCTCTCTCAGTTATCTTTCTATCTCTCTTCTCCTACAACTATCAAACTCTGTACTTTCTCCATTGTTGAATAAACAAGAAGCCTACTGCTATCTTGTATAATTAAGTGGTATCAGAGATAGGTTACTCACTAGAAAACTAGTAGAGCAAGGTCAATTCTAGTGTATTAAATCAAGATCAAGAAGTCTGCAATTGAAGGTTACAAAGCTACTACAATAGGCAATCAAACTGCTCCTGTGAATGTTGTTGAAACAATTAGAGCTACTCCTAGTTTATTGGATTATAATCATCCTATCTTTCTTAGTCCCTCGAATGTAAGTGGTATCCAAATCATATCTTTTCAATTGACAGAAGTTGATAACTTCTCAATATGGTTTAGATCCATGCGTATAGCTTTACTAGGGAGGAATAAGTTAGGCATGGTTGATAGAACATGCTCTAAAGAGAAGTTCTCAAATTAGTTAGGTAATCACTGGGAAAGAGTCAATGCAATTGTTCTATCTTAGATCATGAATGCAGTTTCTAAAGAATTGGTAGGTGGAATAATGTATACATCTATGGCTAGTGTAGTGTGGAATAAGCTATCTAAAGGGTTTAACAAAGTTGACGGAGCAAGAACCTTTAATCTGCACAAAGAGATAGCCACATTGTCTCAAGAAACTACCTCAGTGTCTGTGTATTTCTCAAAATTAAAGGATTTGTGAGAATAATTTGAGGCTCTTGTGCCTGCACCTGGGTGTGAGTGTGAAAAATCAAAGGAGTATGTACTGTATTTACAGAAACTAAAACTGTTTCAGCTCCTTATGGGTCTGAATGAGACCTACACTTAAGAAAGGAGTCAAATCTTAGTTATAACCCCTCTCCCAAATGTTAACCAAGCTTATGCAATGGTCATAAGTGATAAAATCCATAAATCTGTTACAAGTCAAGCTGGAATCTTGGGAATTAGTCCTGCAGTTAATGATAAGAATCTTGAGATATCCATGTATGCAAGAAATGGTCCACGTGGAAGCAATAATCAGAAGTTCAAGAAAAACTCCAATCTGCAGTGAGATTTCTACAAAATGGAGGGGAACACTAAGGAAAACTACTGGAAGTTGGTTGGATATGCTCAAGATTACAAGGCCAAGAAGAAGTTCAAACATGAAAGGAACCTACTCAGCTTACAATGTATCTGTGGATCATTAAGAGTGTGCAATGGATCAGAATGCTTATAATCAGTGTGCAAGTCAGTACTCTCATTCTAAATCTATGTAGAAATGGGCTACTAAAGATGCAGGACAGGCTCTAGTATCTGAGAGTCAACTAGAGAAACTGAGTCATATGGGAAATACTGCATTTAGTAAGGAATAATATGAGCAAATCTTAAAAATGATCAACAAAAACAACTCTGACAACACACCTTGAGATTCTGTAAATATAACAAGTACAGGTATTTCTTCTTATTTAGCCTCTTTTGATTCTCAGAAATGGATCATAGATACTGGTGCTACTAACCATATGGTTGGGGACTCAAACCTGTTATTTAACAAGAGTGTTACAGAGTTGGACAAACCAAAGAAGTATATCTACCAAATGGTGACACTATAATGGTCACTTATATGGGAACTAGTTGTTTGTCAGAAGGAAATAATATCACAGATGTCTATCACATTCCACAGTTTACATGTAGTCTTCTATCAGTGTCACAAGTGACTAAGGAGTGGAATTGATCAGTGAATTTCTTTCCTCATTTTTGTATTTTCTAGGATCTTTACACTAGAAAGGTAAGGGGGATTGGTAAGTTTGATGGAAGACTATATGTGCTTGGAGATTAGTCAAAGGAAGAGGTTGCAGTAGCAAGTAAAGCAGCAAGTAAACCAGCTATGAAAACAACTCGGCTGAGGTAGATTTGTGGCATCAAAGGTTGGGACATGCATAAACAAATATGCTAAAGAGAGTTATATCTTAGGAGGTCCAAGTGATAGAAGATAGACTAAAACAATGTAGTATTATTCCTAGTGCTAAACAAACTAGGTTACCTTTTCTGTCTACTAGTAGTCAAAGTACATGTTGTTTTTATCTTGTGCACATGGATATGTGAGGACCTTACAAAGTACCAACTATGAATGGAAACAGATACTTTCTAATAGTGGTTGATGATTTCTCAAGATTTATTTGGATATTTATGATAAAGTTTAAGTCTGATGTCTGCATTCAAATAAAGCACTTCTTTGTGTATGTCAAAACTCAATTTGAAAAGACTATCAAAGTAACAAGGATTGATAATGGTACTGAGTTTGTCAACTCAGTATATAAGAAAATGTTTCAAGAACATGGCATAGTACATCAAACTATATGTACATATTCCCCTTAGCAAAATGGTGTTGCTGAGAGGAAACACAGGCACATACTTGAGATAACAAGAGCTGTGAGATTTTAAGCTAAAATTCCAATAAGGTTCTGGGGATATTGTGTTCTAACTACAGTATATATCATAAACAAACTGCCTAGTTCAGTCATTCACTTTCTGAGTCCTTATGAAAAGCTATATGGCACACAACCAAATTGTGATCATCTAAGAGTAATGGGGTGTCTTTGCTATACTAAAGTACTGAATGAAAGTGATAAGCTCATGAATAGAGCAAAGTTAGGTGTTACGATGGGGTATTCTAGCACTCAGATAGGGTATGCAGTATATGATATGTCTGCTAACACTTTTTCTGTGTGTAGAGATATAATATTCAGGGAAGAGATATTTTCTTTTTAAGGATCTCAAGAAGCAGCCTCAATCACCTCACCATGTGTTTCCTTTGGAAGATCAATATCCAGTAACAAGTGATGAGATGACAACTCTACAGGTTCCTACAAATGTCTCATCTCAAGAGGTTCCTAACTCAGTCAACCAGTAAGAGCAGCTGTAACCAAGTGTGCCTACTATAAGGCAGCCCATAACTAAAGTGTATTAAAGGATACCAAATAGAGGTCAAGGAGTTATTTAGCAAAACCAGCAACTACAGAGTGTTCCTACTACAACAGAAGTTGTAGCTCAACCTTATGCATCTTAGGATCAAAGAAAGTCCACTAGAGAAAGAAAATCACCAGCATGGATGAATGATTTTGTTTCCTAAAACACAAGAAAGGTACCGCATGCTCTTTCTAATCATGTATCATATGACAAATTATCCCAGTCCAACAAGAACTATGTGCTAAAAACATTATGTGTGGCTGAACCTACAAGTTACTCAAAGGCCTGCAAAGATCCAAGATGGGTGAAAGCAATGAAGACTGAAATAGATGCCTTGAATTCCAATCACACTTGGGAAATTGTTCCCTTTTCTATAGGAAAGAAAGCTATTAGTTATAGGTGGATATATAAAGTAAAATACAAAGCTTCAGGATAAGTTAAGAGGTTTAAAGCTAGACTGGTAGCAAAGGGATATGGACAAAGAGAAGGGATTGATTACAACGAAACATTCTTACTTGTTGTGAAGATGGAGACAGTGAGAACAGTGCTTGCTATTACAGCTAAAAAACACTGGTGTGTTCAACAAATGGATGTCTACAATACATTCCTAAATGGTAATCTAGATGATGAAGTGGACATGGATCTACCTCAGGGATTTTCTAGTCAGGAGGGCATACAGTATGTAGACTACTCAAATCCCTATATGGTCTCAAACAAGCACCAAGGCAATGGAACACCAAGCTATCAGACGTTTTGATAAGGTCTTAGTTTATTCATAGTAAATATGATCCATCCTTGTATATCAAAAAGATAATAGAAGGAATCATTCTTGTGCTAGTGTATGTTGATGACATGTTAATCACTGGAGATATTCTACAGATAATAGAAGAGACCAAGACAATGTTGCATCAAAACTTTAAGATGAAGGATCTAGGTGAGCTAAGATATTTCTTTGGAATAGAGTTTGCAAAATCTAATAAAGAGATATTGATACAACAGAGAAAATATGCATTGGATTTACTATCTAAACTAGGCCTGACAGCAGCCAAGCCTGCAGTTACTCATATGGACTACAACACCAAGTTGACATCTAGACAGTTTGATGAGCATGTCAAGCAAAACCAGACTGCTGATGATCCACCAGAAAACCAAGAAGCTTATCAAAAGTTGATTGGAAAGTTGTTGTACTTAAATAAGACAAGGCCAGATATAGCCTTTTGTGTTCAAACTCTAAGTCAGTTCCTTAAAGATCCTAAGAAGTCTCACATGGAATCAGCACTTAGGGTTGTGAAGTATGTTAAAAACCAACCAGGTCAAGGTGTGCTACTGTCTAGTAATGTAGATGACAGAATAAGTACCTATTGTGATGCAGACTGGGCATCATGCCCTCAGACAAAGGTCTAAAACAGTCTACTTTGTGAAGGTTAGAGAATCACTAGTTTCCTAGAAATCAAAGAAACAAACTATTGTCTCCAAGAGTTCAACAGAAGCAAAGTTTAGAAGTCTTTCTGCAGTCACAGCAGAGTTGGTTTGGATCCTAGGCTTGATAAAAAAAATTGGGAATGAAATAGTTCTACCAGTAGATGTGTTCAGTAATAGAAATCTGCTCTGTAAATAGTAGGAAATCCATTATACCATGAGAGAACAAAGCATATTGACATTGACTGCTTCTAGGAAAAACTTATGCAAGGAATAATCAAAACTCACTACATTGCAACCCAAGATCAGCTTGCAGATATGCTGACTAAAGGACTGACAAGAGCACAACAAGTTCATTTCAATGCCAAGCTAGGGATCTGTGACATCTTCACACCTTCCTAGCTTAAGGGAGAGTGTTGAAGTATAAATAAGAGAGTGGAGAAAGATCTAGAAGAAGTAATAATAGACTAGTTATTTTTCTGTTATAACTATTTTCAGTTAGTTACACTAGTGCTAACGGCTAGTTAGTTAGGTAGTTAGCCTAATCTCTAGACTATAAATATATATGACTATACACATTAAAGAATAATGAAACAAGTTGATTCTCTTCTCCCTCATCTTCTTTCTCTCTCAGTTCTCTTTCTTTCTCTCTTCTCCTGTAACTATTAAACTCTGTACTTTCTCCATTGTTGAATAAACAAGAAACCTACTTTTATCTTGTATAATTACATTTGGAGATGTTTGCTTTCCTGTGTCATCAAGTCTTGTGTACATTGGATATTCATTTGTTTTTTTATTAGCAATAGTTCTCTGTTGGCTATTTTTATTCTTTGTGACAGACCTTTAAACCATTGTGTGTTCAATTGCTTTAACCATGGCTTGAGGTCTTTGAGTTTCCTCCATATAGCCTTCATTTTTTCCCGAGTTTTTTTGGTTCAATACTTCTGTAATAATACGTAAGAATGTTCATGATCACTTCAAATATTGAAGCATCTGAAGGAAACATTAGTAGGCCTATAACCTATGGACATAGTCAGTATCATAGGTGCATGATCAGATATGAATGGTAACTCATAATCAAGATGCATATGTCCCCACTTCATCATCCACTCAGAATTTCCAAGTGCTTGGTCTAACCTGTTGCATATCATATTATCTCCCTGTTGTTTATTGAACTAAGTGTAGTACTCTTCTCTCCAAGAAAGTGTAGGAAAAATAATTTATTTCAAAATAATTTATTGTGCATTTGGAAAAAAAAAAGGAGCCATGCTATTTACTTGGAGAGAAAGAAAAGAAAAAAAAAAGAAAAAGTTGCCGCCTAACCTTTATCTATATATATATATATATATTGTTATATCCTCAAATGGGGTCAACCAATGAGAAACATAGAAACAAGCAGCTCTCTTTCTTTCTTTAACTTCTTTCTCCTTCCACCAATGTTTTTTTTTTATTCTCTACATAAATTTTGGCTTGGGTTTGTTTAATCAATTTTTTAATTTAACTTGTTGATATTTGTATTATTGATTTTGTTGATTCATGTATCCTCTATTTAGTTAGGGAAGCTTTATTTAACTCAGAATATCCTCTAATTAATCAGAAAAGTGCTTGTTTAATCCTAGGAAAACATTTCACATTGCTAAAATAGTTTCTTAGGATAGTGCCTAGCACGACTCAAATATAATCAATATATGAACTTGTTAAAAAGTAGTTAGATTATTGTTATAGTTTTCATATTGAATATAGTATTATCATTGAGGTAGTAATAATATTATACACTGTTATATTATTGTATTGCTAATATTATTAATCTAATATTTTGTTAGCAGTTAAATAATATTGTTATTATTATTTTTCATTGTTCTCCAATAATCTAAGAAACTATGGCATATAATTTTGATCCTAAAACCATTGATAATACTGATGTTGGTGTTTCTCTGGCTACTTCCATTCCAGTTAGTTTGTCAGAAGATTATGGTACTGCAGGTACTGCAGAATACAGGTATGAAAATAAACTTAGTTGCATGCCTAATATTAATAATAGAATCTTCATAGAAAATGCATCTCAATACAAGAGAATACATGAAAGAAATGACAATCCTGCTAATTCAAAAATAAATTTAACTAAAATGAATGATATAATTATTACAGTCATTTTAGAAATGAGTATTGAGACCAATGTGAGAAATTGGGTGGTAGACTCTGGTGCTACTAGGCACATTTGTATGAATAAAATGATTTTATATCATACACCCATGTTGAGAAAGAAGAATAAATTATTTATCTTGGGACCTCGAGAACTATTCAAGTTCTTGGAAAAGGCAAAGTTCTTCTCAAACTCACATCTGGTAAAACTTTGGCATTGAGTAATGTGTTGCATGTTCCCAATATCAGAATTAATTTGATTTCTGTGGCATTATTAAAAAAAAGCTGGAATAAAGGTTATATTTGAAAATAATGAAGTCATATTAACTAAATATGATATTCTAATTGGAAATGGACGTTGTAATCATGGACTTTATGTACTTAATATTATCAATGATAGTGCATCAGCTTCTGCTTATATGATTGAATTTATTTCTTTATGGCATGCTAGATTAGGACATGTTAATATTAAATATATAAAGAATATGCAATCACTTGTTTTAATACCTGGTTTGGATTCAAGTAATTTTGATAAATGTAAAATATGTGTTGAAGCTAAAATTACCAAAAATTCATATTTTTCAGTTAATAGAGAAAGTTAATTATTATCTTTGATTCACACTGATTTGGATGATTTAAAACAAACTATGACAAAAGGTGGTAAAAGATATTATGTGACCTTTATTGATGATTTCTCTAGATTTACTAAGTTGTATTTGCTTAGAAATAAAGATGATGCATTTGATGTTTTTGTGTCTTATAAATCTGAAGTTGAAAATCAACTTAGTAGAAAAATCAAGAGAATTAGATCTGATAGAGGTGGAGAATATGTGTCTTTAAATGCTTTTTGTGGAAAAGAAGGTATTATTCATGAAGTAACTCTGTCTTATTCTCCTGAGTCTAATGGTGTAGTTGAAAGAAAAAATAGGACACTGAAAGAAATGATGAATTCTTTGTTAATTAGCTCTAATGTACCTGATAATTTATGGGGTGAAGTTATTTTATCTGCGTGTCATTACAAAATAGAATTCCTCATAAAAGAACTGGCAAAACCTCTTATGAATTGTGGAAAGGTAATAAGCCTAATTTGAAATATTTAAAAGTGTGGGGTTGCCTTACTAAAGTTCTTCTTCCTGAACCTAAAAAGAGAAAAATAGGTTCTAAAACTGTTGGTTGTATGCTTATTGGATATGCTGAACATAGTGCTGCATAGAGATTTCTTGTCTTGAAAAGTGATGTACTTGATATTAATACTATAATTGAGACAAAGAATGTTGAATTCTGTGAACATATTTTTTCACTATATGATAAAATCTCTCATGCACCTTTTGAGAGAGAAAATGAATTGACCTCTAATATTGAGGAACTGAGAAGGAGTAAAAGGCCTAGAAAAGAATATTTTTCTTATAGAAATGATTTTCAAACTTTTTTTGTTGATAATGACCCATCAAATTATTTTGAAGTTGTATCTTCTTCTGATGCTAAATTTTGGAAAGAGGCAATAAAAATTGAACTTGATTCAATTATGAAAAATAATACATGGGTTTTAACTAACCTACCTCCTAGTGCAAAACCGGTTAGTTGTAAAGAGATTTTTAAAAGAAAACTTAATTTAGATGGATCTTTAGATAAATATAAAGCTCGATTAGTAGCTAAAGGATTTTATCAAAAGCAAAATATTAATTATTTTGATACTGCATCAATAACAAGAATTGCGTCTATTCTAATATTATTTGCTTTAGCATCAATTCATAAGTTTTTTATCCATCAAATGGATGTAAAAACATCTTTCTTAAATGGAGATTTAGAAGAAGAAATTATATGGTTTAACCTAAAGGATGTTTAATTTCTGGATAAGAAGATAAAGTTTTAAATTAATTAAATCTTTTTATGATCTTAAACAAGCTCCTAAACAGTGACATGAGAAATTTGTTCAAGTCTTAATTAAAGATGATTTTTCTTCTATTGAGGTGGATAAATGTGTTTATACGAAAGTGATAGACAATGATTATGTGATAATTTCTTTATATGTTGATGACATGCTTATATTTGGTACATGTTTAAATATTGTGGAATGTATCAAATTATTTTTGTCTACTAGCTTTGATATGAAAGATCTGGGTGAAGTGAATATGATATTGGAAATTAAAGTTATAAGGAGTGAAGATGGTATAATGTTGTCACAAGAACATTATTTTGAAAGACTTCTTAAGAAGTTTGAATGTTGGGAATTAACTCCAGTAGCCACTCCCTATGATGCTAATTCTAAATTAAAAGGAATAATGGTGACCCAGTTGCTCAATCTAAGTATGCACAGATTATTGGGAGTCTAATGCATTTAATGAATTTTACTAGGCCTGATATAGCCTATGTCGTATGCAGATTGAGTAGATATACTCATAATTCCAATAATGAGCATTGGTCCGCATTAATGAGGCTGATGAAATATTTGAAAGAAACCGTGAATTATGATATTTTGTATAGTGGATTTCCTTCAACCTTAGAAGGATATTGTGATGCAAATTGGATCTATGATTCAGATGAAACAAAATCCACTAGTGGTTATGTATTCACCCTTGGTGGTGATGAAGTATCATGGAGATCAGCTAAGCAGACGATCATTTCTATATCAACTTTGGAATCAGAGTTTGTGGCTCTGGAGTTAGCTGGTACTGAGGCTGAATGGCTAAGAAATTTCGTAGCGAATATCCTTTTGAAAAGGGATGATTTGTTGCCTCATAGCCCTTTGAAAAAGGATGATCTATTGCCTGATATCCCTTTGAAAAAAAATGATTTGTTGTCTAATATCCCTTTAAAAGGGGATGATTTGATGCCTCTTATGTATATACACTGTGATTGTCAAGGCACAATTGCTATTGCGAAGAATAAATCTTATAGTTGTAAGAGTAGACATATGAAATTGAGGCATGATATTGTTAAGTAACTGCTGAAAGGTGGAATAATTTTCATTGATTGTGTAAAGTCAAAATTGAATTCGGCCGATTCACTGACTAAATCTGTGGAAAAAAAATTAATTCTTCAAACCTCAAAAGAGATGGGGTTAAGGCCAATATGATTGTCAATAGAGATGGTAACCTAACCTATGTGATTGAAGATCCCATGAAGTAGGTTCATATGGGTAATAACAAGTCGATATTGACTTTGAGCACTTATTGAGAGTGCTTGAACTGCTATTAAAATTGAGGGATGAGTTATTAACTCTTAATAAATTCATAGTTATTAACTCTTAATAAATTCATAGTCCTTATGGATGGTGTATTTAAAGCAGTGTACACTTGATGAATTCACCTATATGTGAAGTGGAATGAGGCCATTCCTATGAGACTTTTGGCCTTAGTCTTTAGAGCTCACATGAATACCAGGCACGCACATGGCCTATTGGCGCAAAACCGCATTGAACAACAAAATTACAGTCAAAATGTGATTTATAAAATCTCTGGCTTACAACAAGAATTATTCGGTTCATAGAAATATTATATTTCACGATAATTCCCTAAGTTAAATTTTATTGATCTAAGTTCGGTTCATAGTCCAGAAGACACCAAACCTACTGCATTTTGTCCATTCAAATCCAACAAGTTAAAACGCTTTTTATATAAATTATTTTGAAATAATGTGGGAATTGTAGGAAAAATAATTTATTTCAAAATAATTTATTGTGTATTTGAAAAAAGAAAAAAAAAAAAGAGTCATATTATTTACTTGGAGAGAAAGAAAAGAAAGAAAAAAAAAGTTGTCGCCTAACCTTTCTCTCTCTATATATATTGTTATATCCTCAAATGGGGTCAACAAATGAGAAACATAGAAACAAGCAGCTCTTTTTCTTTCTTTAACTTCTTTCTCCCTCCACCAACGTTTTCCTCTTCATTCATAAATTTTGGCTTGAGTTTGTTTAACCAATTTTCTACTTTAACTTGTTGGTAATTGTATTATTTATTTTGTTGATTCTTGTATCCTCTGTTTAATTAGGAAAGCTTTATTTAACTCAGAATATCCTCTAATTAATCAGAAAAGTGCTTGTTTAATCCTGAAAATATTTTACACTGCTGAAATAGTTTCTTAGGACAGTGCCTAGCACGACTCAAGTGTAATCAATATATGAACTTGTTAAAAAGTAGTTAGATTACTGTTATAGATTTCATATTGAATATAGTATTATCATTGAGATAGTAATAATATTATACATTGTTATGTTATTGTATTGCTAATATTATTAATATAATATTTTGTTAACAATTAAATAATATTGTTATTATTATTTTTCATTGTTCCCCAATAGAAAGTTCATTCAACAGGAGGCTTTGAATACTTGTAGCAAAATCTTGTATCTCCCCATAACTAATAGGATTACCTTGAAGTCTATCTCTAGGGTGTAGCACAGCATTAAAATCACAGCAAGTTAGCCAACGCTTGTTACTGTTCACTAAGATATCAACTATGGGATTCCATAAATCCTTTTGTTGCTTAATAGTATTATAACTATACACAACAGTAACAAAACAATCAATATTTCCAGTTCTATCTTTGACATTACAGTTGTGCTCCCGTTCAAATCACATTTGGAGAATACCATGTAGGCTCCTAGATAATCCATACTCTTCTATTTACTGCATGATGATAATTATGTAAACAACGCCATCCTGGAGCAATGCTATTTAATACCACGGAAATATTTTGGTATAAGTTTGTTGCTGGACCATTGGTTTTTGAAATTATATTTCGAAATAATTTTTCTTATTGATCATACAATTCAATTTTGAAGGAATTAAAGATTATGTTAGTTAAGAATTGATGTCTGAAAAATATTTAGATATCAGCTTATTATTGTCACTTTTTTGTGATAAGTGATCAATTTTTAGGATTAGGTTGAAAAAATGATACTTAGGCCATAATATCAGTTTTTGGGATTAAATGGTTGGGCCATATATATATATATATATATACTAGTTTAGTTTACGTGCTTTGCACGTGTATCTCGCGTCAATTAATAAAATTATATATGAAAATTAAGCTTATTAAAAAATGCAAATAGATGTTAACATAAATGTTATATCTATTTAAATTATGTGAATAAATATCGTACGAAAATAATAAATTATATGAACTTATATAGCAATTGGAATTAAAACAAAAGCAAGATTCATTTAAACGATAAAAATAAACGCGATAAATGTTATAATATATCTCTTCATAAATAAAATTATTGATGTATGTATACCTTATAACTATCTTTGTAGGATAGAAAGACTGTTTCGGATAGACCCCCAACTAACTTACAAAATTAGGATTCAATAGTTATGCCTTCAATCTTAAGATAATTTTTAATATAATATCATGTATGGAGTCTTTGAAGGATAAAATACACACTTTATTATTTCAGGATAGAGAGACCGATCTCAATAGATATTTATAATCTAGTCCGAGATAGCATTCTTAGATATGGATTAGAAGTAAAAAGATACTTATATATATTTTTAAGTTGGTGAATGACACTGAAGAAACTATTGTGCTTGAAAAATAAAGGCAGCAATATGGTGGAGAATTTATGAGAATTCCTAAAAATAAGGCAATTATTTACTCTGCTTCACTGCAATGAAGATATAAACGTTAGTAACCCGTATTAAGAAATTTTACGAACAGAAAATATGATAATGAAGAAAATATGTCAATTAGTAAGGAAAACAATGGATAACATTCAGAGAAATAATGCAGGAAATAATATGGCAACTGAAACATGATATATAATAGAGGGTCATAGACATTAAAAGTAAGAAAATACATCTATAAAGCTAAAATTACGACAGACACAATGCTCTCAAACTCCCGCCAGACCCCCACTAAACCTGAACATGTCAAAAAACTAGTCAAAGTATAACTACCTACTAACCTTCTACCCCAATTCATGACTTCCACACCCTCTTATCTAATGTACATGTATTAAAAAAAAAAACTGAAAACAAATATACTATGGGCATGCAACAATATTAATACTAAATTGCACATAAAAATTACAAATCACAAAAAATATGATTCATTAATCAAAAAGAATTTAACCTTTTATAAACCAAACTCTTCTTAACGACTCAATTGTGATAGTTAGAGTTCGACAATTAAATCAGCCAAGGGTGTTGGATGAAGAGTAAGATATTATATATAATATTTGACATCATAAATGTATGTAATTAGAATCGAATTTCTATTGAAAAAGAGAATTTGATTTGTAACTAAAGAAGGTAATTCTATATATGGTAAAGTAATAAGTCAATATGAATTTAATATTTAAAAAGATTCTGCACTTAAAAGGAACATCAATTATTTTTCTATTAAAAATAAATATTTAACATTTTTCCTATAAATTAGACTTTCTTCCTTAAGTTTTTTCCATACTTGTTTAATGATTCTTTTCCTAATATTAAAAATAGATATTTAATTTTTTCCTATAAATTAGACTTTTTCCTTTAAAAAAATTTTCATACCTGTTTAGTGATTCTTTTTGTTTTGGTCCACTTTCAAGTTTATTAGGATTTACGATTCTTTTTTTCTTTTCCAGATGTTTTTACTTTTCCCCCCACATTTTTATGTTTTTATTTTGTTAATTAACCTTTACTTTTTTTATTTAATATAATATAAAAATAAAAAATATCATATGATTTAGGCAGTGATGATGATTTAGGCTATTTCCCCCACGTTTTTGCTTTTTACTTTTTTAAACTTTTTTTCCACGTTTTATGTTTTTATTTTTCTAATTGACCTTTACTTCTCTTTATTTAGTAAGAATAAGAAAATATCATTAAATAAAATATAAGTGAAATGACGATTTTATCTATTATGAAGACTTTTAATGAAGTGCAAAAAGTTCACATCACTTTTCTAAGTGGCTTCACACTTTTAATATATTATAGATATAAATATAAATTATAGACATAGATATTTGTTTAGATGTTATTTCGGGAAGGAAAGATGAAAAGGGCGAAATAGGGAAGGAAACTACAAAGTAGAAAATTGAACATTTCCCAACAAATTAAAATTTAGATAATCAACAAATGGAGATTTTTAGTAGATATGAAATCTGTGGTTATGCTAAATGATCTGGGTTATGTTATTCTCTTTATTTGCTTGTTTTCGGGTTTATCCTTTCCTCAAATTTTCTCCTTTTCTCAAATTTAGAAAATAGTTTCAGTTCTTATAGTTTGAAATTATAAATTAAGATCTTTTTCGGTGCAGGTAAATTTAGGCTCAGGAGGGAAATACCCGATTCATCTATTATATTAAAAGCGTTAAAAATGTGAAGGGTCATTAACTCCACAATAGATAAAATTATTTTTTCACTTATTTTCTTTAATTATTAATTAATTATTAAAAATAGAGTCTTAAAATTATATGGTAAGAGAAAAATATATTTTAAAAATTATAAAGGAAAGAGATATTAGGAGACTTAATAATTAAGGAGTCTAAATATATTGAATAAAGGAAAGCAAAGACCAATTAAGAAGTGGAAAAAAATAAAAATAATTTTCCTTATTTACTGAAAAATTATTTTCCTTCAATATATATAAATTTACACACTTTTTTGAATTAATAGAAATATGGTGAAATTTTTTTATTTTGACCCATTAGTGACATCAGGTTTGAGGAAGGTCGTCTTTTTTAAAAGAAAAAATAAAGATCTAATAATTATGATTGAAAATATATTTTAATGCTGTTTGATTCAATTCAGATTTGTGTGTAAGCATACTTTTATATTTTTCTATAAGATTGACAATGGGTATTCAAGATTTAGGTAAAAGTCGATCCAAATCGAATCGATTAAATAAATTGAGTTATTTGGTTTGATATTGCACTTTTAAAAATTGATTATAGTTGATTTGATTTTGTTCAAAAGAATTAAAGAAATAATCAAATTTTAATTTTAAACAATCAAAAACTACACGTGCGAGGCACGTGCATTTAAACTAATATATTAAAAGTATGAAGAGACTTATATATATTGTTTGAATTTTTTGTCCTTCATTAAAAGTATGTGCTTCAGACAAAATCGTATTCACTATTTTTTTCTAATATTTAAGAGTTGAAAATTAATTAAATATATTTAGAGTAAAATCTTTCCTTATTAGAAGTCGCCAGAATTAACGACAACTAATATTTTTTTCTATTAGTTTAAAAATTCTAAATCAACAAAATTTGATTTTCATTACTAATTGTGTACTAATTTGATCAACTAATATAACCATAAATTTGATATAGTTTAGATTGATACGTCTCTCTTATCCTCTTACCGCAAGGAAAAGAGGTACTACATGACAAACGCAATAGTCATGATCAATCAACCACTTGAAACTTCTGGCGGTAAAATATATATATGTGTGCTTATACTAAAATATATATGTAGATTTACATTATTATGTTAAAGTGATTTGAACATATTACACTTCATTAAAATCTCCGTAATAGATAAAATTATTTAATTTTAAATTATCAAATATTATACGTGTGAGTCACGTGCGGTTAAACTAGTTAATACTAATAGAAGGGAAAACATACAAGGAAGAGAGTACGATCGCGCCTTACTAATCCTAATGCAAGTCGAAGCTCTGTTCTTTAAAAGCGTGCAAAACAGCAAAAGTACTATTCTAGTTACTAATTTGGTAAAGATGAACTTTTGATATGGTAATTTTATACTTTACAAAGTTTGAATTACTTATAATTCTATTTTTTTCTTGGAGAAATACTTTTTTTTTACAGCTGAAAACAACTTTTATTATTCAGTAACACTTAATCCTATTTCTTCATCAAACGTTTGAAAGATAATGGATGACAAATGATTTCTGAAAAACACGATTAATACTCATACTTTTAATTATATTTTCTCCTTCCATAGACTGCCTCAATATATGAGTCTTATATCAATAGAAAGATCTTCTGAAGAGCTTTCCAAGAATATATTATTTGTAAAATTTTGATATCGAATGAAGGAGATATAATTGTCGAAAGACGGCTGTTCAAAACCAGAGGCAAACCCAGGATTTGAAGTCTGGGGGTGCACCAGTATTGTCAAAGGCGCGCATAAGTTCTGAATAAAGACTCAAATTTGTGTTGATCGCTCGCCTCGTTTAATGTGCAGTTTAGGTTCTAATTTATAAGATATATTTTTCCTTGTCAATGAGGCTTTTCTGGAGATACGAACACTAAACTATTGATATTTCACTTAATAAAAGAAGAAAACAATTTTTGTGTTCATATATTTGTCATTCATGCTTATATTATTATTATTCTTGAACTAGACATATGTTTATATTTTTTCTTCTTTATGACTTTTTTTGTTAAATCTTACGCTTTATTTGTACTTTGTGCTTAAATATAATGGACCTTGAAGCTTTTTTTGCCCTTTTTTGTTTTTTCTAACGCGATGAGAATTGTCTTTAAAACTAAAACTTGGTTGAGGAGAATAATATCTATCTATTTCAATTCACAAGAATCAATAACAAATTCCTATAAAATAAAAAATTTATCAAGAATATAAGTAAAAATAATTATTTATTTATTTTTAATCAAATCTCATGAACTTAAATAGAAGCAAGAAATAAATAAATTTTACGCACTAACTTTCAAGCAACAAGTAAATATTAAAAGCAATCAACATTACCCAAACTTGAATAAAAAAAATGAAAGGAAGAAATGTGTACCTATTAGCATAAAATAGAAAATTGCTTCTTTCTCTTTGTTTGGGTACTATTAATTTGTAAATTGTAGTGTCCAGCAATCCAGGGAGTTTGGAATTGGGGAAATATGGGTTGAAAATTGGAATTTGGGGGGAAATATGGGGCTTGGGATTGGGGAAAGTCCTTTTTTATTTAAATGTATATATAGGAATCGAACACGGGATGTTGGGCTAGAAGGGCGTCAGCATTTGAGTTCCAAACTAGTGCACCCACACAAGTTTTATTATTAAGGGTGCACAATTAAATCTATTGACACTTTAATAAGATATATATACGTATATATACAATTTTTTTAAAAAGTTATCGGGTGGACATGCACCCTCGAGGCACCATGTGGGTCCGCCTCTGTTCAAAACAGCAAATCTGGAATATCAGCATGAACGTCCTTACGTCCAGAATGGCGATATGTTTAAATTTTGTCCTTCTTCAAACTTCAACTATGTGTGATCCATAGATCATTGTAAATATAGTTTTGATACCCTTCTAACAATATATTATTTATTAAGTTTCAATATCGGATGAAGGAGATGTGTGTCGAAAGTAGGTTGCCCAAAACTGAAAAATAAATTTTGGAAGTTTCAGCATAAATTCCAGACTTTCTAGCCCGTTCTATCCATTTTCAGAATTCTGATGTGTGTAAGTCATGTATCAATAGACAGACCCTTTTGAAATCTTTCCATCTATGTATTATTTGAATATCTTCTGTCAACAAGCTACCACTAACTCACTACATCAGACTTAACAAACTAGTGCTAACTATCAACTAAATATGCTGACTCAGCATGCGTACATAATAAGTAAGTCATCTAAACACCCCCTCAAGTTGGAGAGGTGTTTCTTACATCCAACTTGCCAAGAACTTCTAAATGTTTGACTCCAATAAGAGCCTTTGTGAGAACATCTGCAAGTTGACCAGATATGGCCACATGATGCAGAGACATAAGGCCATCTTGAAGCTTGTTCCTCACAAAGTGGCAATCCACTTTTATATGTTTGGTTCTTTCATCGAATATCAGATTTTTGGCAATATAAAGAGCTAATTGACTGTTATAAAATACTGTATATGGTTTAGGAGCAGGAACAGTCAATTCTTTTAAGGAGTCTATTCAACCATACTAGCTCACCAACAACCTTCTTTAGGGATATATACTCTGCCCCATCTGAAGACAGGACTACAGTCTCCTGCTTCTTGGATTTCCAACTGCTTCCTATCAATACTATATAGCCTGAGATAGATCTTCTGGAGTCTGGACAAGATGCCCAATCAGAGTCACAAAAGGCTCTAAATGTGCAATATGGGTTGTTGGACAGAAAAATCCCTAAGTCTAGGATCCTTCTTGATGTATCTCAATATGTCCAACCTAGTGTCGGCAAAAAAGATATGTTTCTCCACCAACTTCTTATAGTAAGTAGGATCTGATAGAGGTTGACCATCTTTGGCCTTCAACTTTTTGTTTAGATCAAGTGGAGAAGGAAAGCAATGGCGGTCAAGATAGTCAAACTCTTTCAGAAGATTTAGATCAAACTTCCTTTGGGAAATGGTAGCTCCATCAGTCTTGTACAAAACTTCTAGCCTAAGAAAATAATGTAACTTCCCTAAGTCTTTAATCTTAAATTTATCATGCACGAAGTACTTCAGGACTATTATTCCTTCAGAGTTTGTACCTGTCAATATTACATTATCCACATAGACAGCTATAAATACAGTCGAGTTATGGTATTTCTTATAAAACATGGAATAGTCATTTACTGAGTGAACATATCCTCTAGAGTACAAGGTTGTGGTGAATTTTTCATATCATTGTCTACTAGCCTATTTGAGGCCATATTGATTTATTCAACTTGCACACTACTCCTTGAGTGTCAACAACAAGGTCGGGGAGGGGGGGGAGGGTCCATGTAAACCTCCTCATGTAAATCTCCATAGAGGAAGGCATTATTCATATCTAGTTGGGAGATATTCCCACACTTTTTCATAGCAGCTGCAATTAAGTGATTGTAGTATTTTCATTATTATTCATGACTTGTGCTCGACGTAGCTATATTTTTCAAAAATATAAAAAAATAGAAAATAGATTAAAAATAAGAAAGACAAAAATACAAAAAGGAAAAAAATCAAAAAAAAAAAAAACAAAAGCTAGAGACAGAGATGGAAGAGAGAAAAAAAGATTAAAAAGTGAAAAGAAAAAACGAAAAAAAAATAGGAAAACAATGAAAATGTAAAAGGAAAAATAAAGAGAGAAATAGAAGTTAGAAATAGAAGAGGGGAAAAAACGAACAAAAAGAATCGAAAAAGAAAAAAGAAAACAAAAATAGAAAAAAACTCAAAAAGTAAAAAAAAAAAAAAAAAAAAAAAAAAAAAAGAAGAAGAAAAAAGAGAAAAAAGGGAACTAAAAAGGAAAAAAAGAAGAGAAGTATGCACTAGAAATAGAAGAGAGAAAAAATTAAAAAAAAAAAATAGAGACTAAAGATAGAACAGAGGAAACAATAAAAAGAAAAAGAAAAGAAAGGAAGAAAAAAAGAGAAAGAGGGCTATGAATAATAATTTTGAAAATTAAGTTAGAGACATTCCCATTTGCTGACACATTTATTTTTTGTAAGTACCCCAATTTAAAACCCTTGTTACAAAGAAATCAAAATAAGAGAGGTACACACATAATGAGGAAGTCACAAGAAAAATTGTCATACAATGTCAAACTCAGAGGAAAATTTTTTAGATCACCCCAAATTGCATACATTTTGATCCAAAAACTACAACTCAACCCCTCTGGGGATGAATAGAAAGGTATTTACCACACTACAATCTTTGATGGTCATAAGTTTTAGCTATGTCAATCAAATTTTGTTCTAATGCTTACTATAGAAGCCATTTTGTCATATAATTAGCTTAAATCTGAAATTGTATAGTGTTTATTCATCAAATTGGCCCATTATTTCAACTTTGAAGTTGAAATGCAAATTTTAAAATTTGAAACAAGATATAAGAATTATTTAAGTTTTCATTCACAAAATTTATATCTTCATACTAAAGCTAATTTCAACTTTTAAATATTATTTTGGAAAAAGGACACCCATTGACTATTTTAAAAACAAATAGCCAGCATTTGAGATTTTGTCAAATAATGATCAATCTATCAAATTAATGTCATTTAATGGGTCATTGGTTCATTCAGTCATTTTCAGTCTTTCTTCAATTTG
>NC_061119.1:45629455-45635694 GCF_002878395.1 Capsicum annuum
AAATCTTTATAATTATTTGAATTTAAAAATATAATAAAATCTTTATTATATATTTGAATTTAAAAATAATAATACTTTAAAAGGAAAACAAAAGACACTTATTAGCTTAAATCTAGCAACCATGGTTGAAGAGTTCTAAATAAACTCTAACTATTTCAAAATAATAATAATAATAATCTATTAATAAATAATAGTAGAACTCATAATATTACGTTTAGGATGATATAATTAACAAAAAAAATATTAAACACTATATAATAATAATAGTAATAACAATAAACAATTTACTAAAAAATTATACGAGAACGCTCCTAGCAATGAGCGAACTTCCCCAAGAACACCATAACCCCCCGGAACCACCGGATAAAACTGATAACCAAATGGCTATCGACTCTACTAACAAAGTATCATACAAGGATATGGTGAAAGGAAACAATCACACTTCCATGGATTACTCCTTCTCTTGCTAGTTAGGCTCACTCCAAGAACCACCAAAGAATACAAATGGGCAAATAACACTCTCTACGAAAGATAGGCAAAGGATCTACGAACCATGGAGATTCTCAGTCATCATCAAAGCGGTGGATAGAAAATTCAACCACCAATATCTTAAGACTAAATTGACTGACATATGGAAGATTCAGGAAAGCTTTGCTCTTATAGATCTGGGTAAAGAATTCTTTACAGTGAAGTTCGCTAGTGAAGAATACCAAAAAGAGCTCTATAACAAGGTCCCTGGTTCATTGCAGGTTCCTACCTTTCCGTGCGAATTTGGGAGCCCAATTTCGTACCAACAGAATCAAGAATTCAAAGTACTGCAATCTGAATTCGTCTGCCCCATATGCCTACGGAATTCTATGACTTGGGAATTTTAGAACGCATAGGAAAAACGCTTGGAACTATGGTCAAAGTTGATGCATGCACATCCTCTACCTTAAGAGGACATTATGCACGATTATGTGTCCAGATCCCACTTGAGACGCCATTGCTAACATAAATACTCATAGGGGACCATCTCCAACAAATCCAATACGAAGGAGAGGGTTTCCTCTGCAAAGTTTGTGGCTGTCTCGGCCATACAGCTATAGGATGCAAAATCAAGCTACCGTTACCAAAAACCCAAAATGAACAGTCACCGGAGAACCCAAAAGAATCAGAACAACGCATACAAGAATGCCAAACGATTATTTTCAAACGAGGGAAAAGTCACAAGATAAACTACACTAGAAATCACATAACCAAGGCAGTTCCAGGTAAGTCTTCTAACCCTCACGATGATCGGACCGAACCCTCAATGTCCACATCTGGAATCAGTGGAGGCGAAGAGGGCAAAGCACCACTTTAGATGCTTTCTCCAGGTCAGGGTCGGCCTAATTACCAAACGGGCCAAAATGATAAATGGGCCAAGAATAATTATCCTCAACAGAATAACAAAGGGAAAGATTTGGTTAGCCCAACTCCTAAGCCCACTTCTGAGGCCCAGTCCAAGGGAACCCGAAGTCCCAATAATCAGCATAAGGTTTTCTTGACTAATATTTCTTTAGGAACTAAAAGGATAGTAATGTTAATCCCAATGCTGAGGTCTCATCACTCAACCAAAAAGTCTCCAAACCTAGAAATCCGGAACCCTCTTCTTCCTGCAATACTCCACCAGTGGCTCCTAAACCAACCAAGCAAATCACTGCTGACAGTTAAATCAAAGATATTGAAATGACTGAGGAAGGAGACACTCAGGATATTATCTCCCCTATTCATCTTCCCTCTAACACTAATTACTAACACAACAACCATAACTCCATTCCTCTCTCATGACTTTGGAGAAGAAAGATAATGAGGATTCCAACAAGCCTCCTCAACAACTCCAACCAGAACCTCATAACATTTACCACTCCACCACTACCATTAAACCACCAACAACATCTTGGCTGGAGATGGGCCTACTAGAACAAGTGGTACCTCTCAACTTGACCTGGGAAGGGTTTCACTTCCAAATCCTTATTCAGAATCCCCATTACCTAGCCCAGTTAATCATGGACGGGATAAATCAGGGGCTCAAATCATATGTTCAGAACATATAGATGACAACCCTTATGAACCTAACCAATCAACCAAATCCAATCCCTCCAACTCCACACTTGATGAATGCAGAAATGATTGCCATGAGTCAGACTCTACCCTTTTTTCCTCCCAAAAATGAGGGAACTGCTGGAACAAGGCCCTCTTTTTGTGAATGTATCTGGGGAGGTACAGATAGCCCTGACACCTCCAGGGCCTCCCCTGAATCCACCCTTAAACTGGAAAAGGGACAAAATGCTGGAAGCACTAAGAGAAGGAAATATGGAACTAGAGGAAATACTACAAACTATGAAAGTTCCAAAAATAGAAGCCATAACCCTAGAAAGGCCAATCCATTTCACATTCGAAGAGGTAACAAGTGAGATTTCAATTCTCCTTATTCCCAAAGAAATCAACAAGCTGCATCTAGAGATAGTTCCCCTATGTCCAGTGACAGGCACTTATTATAAAACCAAAATGTCACCTCTATCCAAGAAGAGAAAGAAGCAAGACTCTATAATGGGGAGGGGAAAGGAGATCCTAATGGAATCCAGGAATGGGACATACCAACCATACCAATAATGAATTGCATCATTTGGAACACTGGGGGGGCCAACAATGCTGAATTCAAGAGGCATTGCAAAGCCATGATAGAGATGCATAAGCCCATTATCCTGGCACTCCTTGAAACCAGGATGGGGGATCATAACAAGCTTGCTGAGGACTTGGGGTTCTCAAACAAAATTCAATATCCTACTGTGGGGACATCAAGGGGTCTGGTCATTATGTGGAATGATCATAATATTAGTATTAACGACATCAACATCTCCCCTCAAGGTATCCATACAACTGTTCATGTTAGCAACCCTCCTTCTTATTGGTACTTCAGTGCTATCTATGTTAGTAACCACTTCCAAGATAAAAAAGTTCTTTGGAATCAACTAACAGACCTTTCTGATACCATTAATAATGACCTTCAAATAGCCTGGTTGGTGGGTGGGGACTTCAATGAGATTCTGTCTTCCTTTGAGAAATTTGGAAGAAATAATTTTAATTCCACTAGAGCATCCCACTTTTGGGACTGCATCAACCAAAGTAACCTCATTGACTTAGGATTTAGAGAAAGCAAGTTTACATAGACTAATAAAAAGTATAGGAATAGAAGCTCCCTTATTCTTGAAAGACTAGATAGATGCTTTGCAAATCAGGCTTGAATTGATCTTTTCCCTGAAGTTTCTGTTACTTATCTCCCTAAGACTCATTCGGATCACTTCCCCTTACTGATTTATCTCAAAAAAAACCTTCCTATCAGTGTCAAGCCTTTCAGAATGGAAACAATCTAGTGCTCTCACCCTTCTTTTCCTGATATGGTTAGGCAATCTTTTGACTCTTCAACCTTAAATCTTACTCAAGCTCTAGTACAATTCCAAGAACATATTACCAGATAGAATAGAGATGTTTTTAGAAATATCTTCCACAAAAAAGGAACCTTCTTGCTAGAATTGAGGGTATTCAAAGATCTAGAGCTTACCCTCATAGCCTTTTCCTCCAAGAACTAGAGCACACCTTGGTTAGGGATTATAGCTTAATCCTTCAACAAGAATAAGAGTTTTGGAGACTCAAATCCAAGATAATCTGGCTTGCTGAAGGAGACTGCAATACCATATTCTTCCACACCTCTACTCTAAATAGGAGAAGAATGAATAGAATTAATTCTCTTAGGGATGATTCTGGGAATTGGAACTACAGAGGATATTAAGAATTCTATATTCCAATACTACAACAATCTTTATTCTACTGAGCATCATGTTGCTCCTTTGGGTTTCCAACTAAACCCATCCTCTAGAGGATCCATCTGCAAAGAAGACCACTTCAGACTTGAGGCCATTCCTGAAATTACTGAGATTAAATCTGTTGTTTTTTTCTTTAAGCTCGACAAAGCTCCTGGCCCTGATGGTATCCATCCCCTACTTTATCAAAGGTACTGGGATATCATTGGCTTGGCTGTTGTCAATTTTTACAAACAAACCTTTCATAAAGCCACTATGGAGGGGGCTGTGAACAATACCTACCTTTGTTTAATCCCTAAGTATAGGAATACCATTAACCTCAGAAACTTCAGACCTATTGTCTTGTATAATACTCAGTATAAGATCATTACCAAAATCATAGCTCATCTTTTGAAGCAACATCTCCCTACTCTAATCAGTCATACTCAATCTAGTTTCTTGTCCAATAGACATGCTGCTGATAATGCTATCATTGTCCAGGAATACATCACCCACTTTGCTAAAATGAGAGGGAAAAAAGCCAATATGATCTTAAAAATTAATCTTGAAAAGGCTTTTGACAGAATTGAATGGTCCTTCATCAGGCAAGCTCTATTCTTTTTCAATATCCCTGACAAAATAATTAAGCTCATTATGTCTGGCATCTCCACTTCCAGCATCTCCATACTTATCAATGGGGATAGGACTAACTTCTTCAAGCCTACAAGAGGGATTAGGCAAGGGTACCCACTCTCACCCTACCTTTTCATCATATGCATGGAGCTACTCTCTAGAAGGATTGATTATGAGGTGGATACTCTTAACTGGACTTCCATCTCTATTAGCAGAAAAGGCCCCAGAATCTCTCATCTCTTCTTTGCTGATGATCTTACCCTTTTTCCTAGAGCTGATGGAAAAAACTGTCATACTATCATAAATACCCTAAACAGTTTTAGTCAATATTCAAGTCAAAAGATCAACATCTCCAAATCTAAGATCATTTTTTCTAATAATTGCAACCATGATGAGAGGCTGCTCCTGGCTCAAAACCTCAAAATCAAGCCTTTACAAGACTTTGGTAGGTACCTAGGCTTCCCTATTTTCCACCAAAAGCCACTCATTAAAGATTACAACTTCATCCTTGACAATCTTAGGCAGAAGCACAGTGGCTGGAAAGCTACATTACTCAATATGGCAGGAAGAACTATTCTTGCTAAGACTTCTTTAGGAAGCATCCCCAACCATGTCATGCAATTTATTCAACTTCCTAGACAAATTCTTAAGGTCATTGACAAGATCCTAAGATACTTTATCTGGGGTTCCACATCTAACAAGAGGAAACTGCATTTAATTTCTTGGGATACAGTCACTAGACTAAAAATTGAGGGGAGTTTGGGCATCCAAAAAGCTAAGTTTAAGAACAAGGCTTTGCTTATGAGTATAGATTAGAGGTTTATTCAGCAACCAACAACTCTTTGGACTAGGGTCTTAACCAACAAATACAACTTCATTGGAACCATTCAACCTACATTAGGATCTAGGACCTAGATCAGTCTAGCGAAGGCTTGGCAGACTTGCACTGAAGCAAGCACCTGGAGTGTGAAGGATGGTCATTATGTTAGATTCTGGCTGGACAAATGGCTACCAAATAACACTCCCCTTAGGAATACCATTCAAGGCCTCCTTAATAAAAATGATGAAGATCTCAAACTTGCTGAGGTCTGGACCAACTCATCTTGGAATTTTGACAATCTTTCCATTAACCTTTCCTTCGAGACCAAGCAGCTCATTGTTAACACTTTTTTCCTAAATATCAAAAGGCCTATAGATACTCCCCTTTGGAGACTTACTGGTAGTGGGAAATTCTCTACTGCTAGTCCATACAATCATGTTTCTCAATTGGAAAAACATACTCAACGGGGCAATACTTGGTCTGGGTTCTGGAAGATCCATATCCCTAATAAAATTAAGTTTTCCCTTTGGAAATTCTTTCATAACAAACTTCCTTCCAACTTTCATCTCTCAAAAATTAGGAATCTCCAGCAGTAAATTCTGTAAAAGATGTCCCCAGGAAGAGGAGAACTTAAATCATATCTTCTTTGATTGTATCAACGCTAAGCAGCTTTGGAGAGATCTCAGTTCCAAAGCCACTCAACCCTCTAAGCTTAAGCCCACTGACTTTTCTTCTTTGAACTGCCTTACTAATTAGAAGAATGTTCGAAACCAGAAGTTTGACAAACTTCTTCTCTGGGCGGAAATACTTCCTTATTGTTTATGGACAATTTGGACAATAAGGAATACTAACAACTTCACTGGCCAAATGTATAATGCTTCCTTTAAAGACGCATATACACAAGCTGTTGAGTTCTCCCACATACACTCTGATAGTAGGCTCCCTCATACCTTAACCACTAT